>NC_139351.1:94074847-94119847 GCF_055883805.1 Amblyomma maculatum
AATCCAGCGTTCCGGCAACAATAAAAGAAGAAAACCAAACAGAGGGCAATGATATTGTTAAGTTTACACATACAATAAGACACTCTTTTCAAAAGCAGCGGCATCCTGAGCCGAAAAGACATTTGCTGGCAGTGAGTTCCATGTTGTGATTGTTCGGGGAAAAAATGAGTTTTTGAACGTATTTGTGCGTGCAATGTACGGGGTAAGGTTATGGTTGTGGCTATTGCGTGTCTGTCGTGTAGAACGGGGGGATATATAGGGAGCAGCATTAATATTAAATTGACTAGAGTAAAATGAGTACAGAAATTTAAGCCTTGCAAGTGCTCTCCTTCTTTCTAGAGTGGATATGTTCTTCGTAGACATCAGAACGGATGGCGAGATAGAGCTATGGTAAGCGTTAAAAATGAAACGGACTGCTTTTCTTTGGATCATTTCAAGTTTCCTTATATCCTTTTTTAAGTGCGGATCCCATACGACGGAAGCATACTCAAGTTTCGGACGAATTAGTGTGTTGAAGGCAAGTTGTTTAAGTTCAGAGGGAGCGTGTTTTAATTTGTGTCTTAGAAGGCCGAGGTTCCTTGAAGCAGACGAGCAAATGCTATTAATGTGGCTGGACCATGAAAGGCGATTTGTAATGGTGACTCCAAGATATTTGTATTCGCTCACCTGTAGCAGTGGAAGATTGTTTATTGCGTAATTAAAACTGTATGGCGCTTTCTTGTTAGTAACCTGAAGAAGAACCGATTTGTCGCTATTTATTTTCATGGACCAAAGGGTGCACCACTCTAGGACATTATTAAGATTTGACTGCAAGCATTTTTGGTCGGTAGTGCTGCTAATTTTCTTAAACAGGATGCAGTCATCTGCGAATAGTCTAATACTGACTTCGGACGTATTTACGGAGTTAACCAAATCATTGATATAAATAAGGAATAAAAGAGGCCCAAGTACGCTGCCCTGAGGCACACCAGAGGTAACGGGTAAAATACCTGAATGAGATTTTTTAACATCGACGAACTGTTTTCTGTTGGAAAGATAGGTTTTAATCCACCTGACAAGTGCTGTTGGAAGACCAAGATGTTGAAGTTTAAAGATGAGCTTATTGTGCATGACGCGATCAAACGCCTTGCTGAAATCTAAAAAAATGACGTCAACCTGTCCAGCATTGTCAATCGATGAAGCGAATTCATGCACTGTAGTGACGAGCTGAGTAACCGTAGATAAGCCTCTTCTAAAACCATGTTGAAAGGGAGACAGGATGTTATTTTTTTCCAGAAATGACATAAGATATTTAGATATAACATGCTCCATAAGCTTGCAGGTACCTGAAGTTAGCGATATGGGACGGTAATTGTTAACGTTCAAACGATCACCTTTCTTAAAAATTGGAACAACGCGAGCTAAGCGCCAGTCATCAGGGACAACAGAATCTTTTAATGAAAGTTCGAAGAGGCGAGTTAAAATGTGGGCTAATGGTTCGGAATAACGGCGCAGAAACTCATTAGGGATATCATCAGGCCCCACTGCCGATTTCGTTTTTAAGTTTAGCAGCATGTTTAGTACGCCTTCATAGCTTATAAAGTCATCTGATATATCAGATCCAGATACCTGCAGTTCCAAATCTTGATCACTCGAGGCAAAGGCAGAGTGAAAGAAACTATTGAAGTGATTTGCAATAGTTTGCAAGTGATCTGTGGCTGTCTGCGATGATGAGTGCAGCATGTTGATAGAGCACGATGAGCTTTTCTTCTGCAACCAACTTTAAATGCGTCGCATTAAGTGGCTATGTTCGAAGGAGCTTGTCTTCACAGTTTGTCTTCCTGATTCCGGTGAACTGAAGAGTTAGACGAAAAAGAACAATTGCGAAAGAGGACCAAAGAATTTCTTCGGGAAAATTATGAGGTTCAAGTGGTGTCATTAGTTTATTATTGTAGCCAAAAAAGCCAACTAGACGTCGAAACAGCCGGGCCGAGAAAGCGAGGTCCAATCGGACGTGACGTCACGCAACCGGACGACGTGTGTTTCGAAGTCAGAGTGAAAAAGTGCTACTAAATGGTCGAGATGCATCAAAAACAGAATAATTAGTATCAATTAATTAAAATAAAATATAGTTAAGGAAATGAGGGCGAGGAGGCGCAAGCAAAAGCATAAATGGAGACGGGTTGTGCAGATGTCGCTTCGGCGACGTTGCATGGTGACCGCCGCATGCGCCGCTAAGGCGTCCTTAGCAACCGCGGTGCCAGCATGGCGTGCCCCTAGCAACGGTGACGTCATGAAGAGCCGATGTAGGCGTGTTAGAAGAGGAAGCGCACCGGTATAACAAACGTCGCGGTGGTCTAGTGTAATCAGGTGTCAGGACGCCCGACTAGTGTGCCGGAGTACCTGGGTTCGATCCCGACCGCCGGCGGCTTCATTTCGATGGAGGCGTAACAAAGAGGCGTCCGTGTGCTGTGCGATGTTAGCGGACGTTAAATATCCCCAGGTGGTCGAAATTACTCGGTAGCCCTCCACTACGGCTCCCCTTTCTTTCTTTCCATTTTGACTCCCACCATATTCCCTTCCCTTATGGCGCGGTTTAGGAGTCCACAGAACAAGTGTAACAGATACCGCGGCTTTCCTGTGAACCAATAATAATAATAATAATAATAATAATAATAATAATAATAATAATAATAATAATAATAATAATTATTATTATTATTATTATTATTATTATTATTATTATTATTATTATTATTATTATTATTATTATTATTATTATTATTATTATTAATGCAATAATAATTAATAATTATTATTATTATGATTATTACTATTATTAGTGTAGTGCAACAATGCGCCATGTGGGGATTACTGTGGAGCAATGATTATCGATTCCTCCAATGCGGGTGGCCTCAGTGATATCAAACGTTTGCTTCTTTACTTCCTATCTTCGACAGATACACACAGCAGAAAATATCGTTTACAATTTCGAAAAATGCAGCGCGCTCAGTCGTTCTCGTAGGTTTTGAAGAGAAAGGTTCACGACGCCACGTGCCGCCATCAACCTGTCCGCCGCTGGAACTTCGAAAAGATGCTGTGACCTTTACCTGATTAACAGTAGGTGTTCACTATTCCGCGGTGTCCATCCAAAACTACATTGCGCTTTCCTCAAAACCTAATTTAAAAATATGTGTGCCCCGTCGCGGTGGTGCAGCGGTTATGATGCCCGACTACTGTACCGCAGTACCCGGGTTCGATCCCAACCGCCGGAGCCCGAGTTCCAATGGGGGCGAAATGAAGAGGCAAAAGTTTTGTTTTGACTCAGGCTATGAGAGACGCCGTAGTGGAGGGCTCCGGAAATTGTGACCACCTTGGTTCTTTAACGTGCACTGAGCTTCTCGCCTCCATTGAAAAACGGCCGCCAAGGCCGGGATTCGATCCCGCTTTCTTGGGCACAGTAGTCGAGTGCCCAACGACTGCGCCACACCGGTTTTTTTCTTTAGTCCCTGATTTTGACACATTGCATTTCACGAGAACAAAATTAAAAAAGAATCACACAAATGCTATTTACATACGCTGTTTACATACGACACACTAAAATTCACGCATACACAACAAAGGCTCTAGCCTTGAAAGCCACTCGGGAGGTTCTGCTCCAGCAGGAGCAAGGGGCGTGAGTGTGCTGTACGATGTCAGTGCTCGTCTAAGATCCCCAGGTGGTCGTAATTACTCTGGGGCACTCTACTACGGCACCCCTTTCTCTCTTTCAAATTTCAATCCCACCTGCCTCCCTTCCCTTACGGCGCGTTCCAGGTGTCCACAGAAAATCTCTGGTTAAGCTAAAGATTTGCAAGAGCAATGTTTAGTTTAGCTTGATTTATCGCCGTAGACAGAGCCATGGTGTAACTTATGTAGTTACTTTATTTATTCCAATGAATACGCTCTTGTGATCTGTGAAGCAGTGTGTCTTGGTTTCTACTTTGTTGATGGCGTTATGTTGTTTCCAGTGTAACTCTATGGAATAACAAGAGCGAACTTCTGGCCCAGTGTGTGGCTCACTTGGGTTGTTGCGGCTCCCTTCCCTTACGGCGTGGTTCAGGTGATCATAGAAACAAGTATGACAAATACTGCGACTTTCCCTTCTTGAGAACCAATTATTATCATTTTATCTTAACAACTAGATTTGCTTTAGTTTGTAAGGGTTAACGTCCCAAAGTGGCTCAGGCTGTGAGAGACGCGCTTTTTCCCAGTTTTTCATTTTTAAAACTATTTTAATTATTTATTGATCAATTAAAAGTCTAAAAATTTACTTAGCATCATTAAGCATTGGCTTTTCATTCTCAGCATTGTGACATCTTTGAACCCTTTTTTTCCGAATTTCTTGGCATCGCCTATCACAAACCGATCAATTATCAATCGGTAGAATTATATTTAACGCGATACTTGTTTCTTTACCCAGCCCCCGCTTATTTCGACACGCACCAATGTCGATAACTGCAACTGTAACTACCCCCGCCGGGGTGGCGCAGTGGTTACGGCGCTTGACTACTGTTCCCAAGGACGCGGGATCGAATCCCGGCCTCGGCGGCCGCTTTTCGATGGAGGCGAAAAGCAAGGCGCCCGTGTGCTGTGCGATGTCAGTGCACGTTAAAGAACCCCAGGTGGTCGAAATTTCCGGAGCCCTCCACTACGGCGTCTCTCATAGCCTGAGTTGCTTTGGGACGTTATACCCCACAAACCAAACCAAACCAAACCAGCAACTGTAACTACTGCTACTACGACGCTGATTTTCACGGCCGAACGAGTTGTGTAAGCTATCGCTTAAATGTCGGGGAATGAAAAGGCGGTTTGACCTTGACGTATATTAGTAAGGAGCGACCGGAAAGTGACAGATACTGCACTTTCTTTACCATAAAAAAAAAGAAACTAAACAAAAAGTGTAAAAATCGCGGAATAAAAAGCCGATGCTAAAGGTGTTATCGCGCCTGCTCTTAAAAGAGAGCTTGAGCGAATCCTAAATTAAAACTTTCAAACTGTGTATAACCGCGCTAAACCATGGAAAACCCTGCTTAACAGAGTTCTAGCACGTATAACTAGGTTGAAGCCATGCTTAAACGTGATACAATATTACTGTGACATGGTGTTACTCCCATGATGGGGCTGGGACAGGTAGGTTCCCGCCGCTTGCGGCGGGGGCTGTTAGCCCTCATTGCAACCGCCACCGTTTCGGTGGTGGACGACGGCTGTTGTTGCGGCGCGCGTCTTTCTCTCCCTCTTCCTTTTCTTTCTTCTCTATTTTCTCTTCTGTCTGCACGAGGCAGCGGAGGTGTGTGTGTGTGTGTGTGTGTGTGTGTGTGTGTGTGTGTGTGTGTGTGTGTGTGTGTGTGTGTGTGTGTGTGTGTGTGTGTGTGTGTGTGTGTGTGTGTGTGTGTGTGTGTGTGTGTGTGTGTGTGTGTGTGTGTGTGTGTGTGTGTGTGTGTGTGTGTGTGTGTGTGTGTGTGTGTGTGTGTGTGTGTGTGTGTGTGTGTGTGTGTGTGTGTGTGTGTGTGTGTGTGTGTGTGTGTGTGTGTGTGTGTGTGTGTGTGTGTGTGTGTGTGTGTGTGTGTGTGTGTGTGTGTGTGTGTGTGTGTGTGTGTGTGTGTGTGTGTGTGTGTGTGTGTGTGTGTGTGTGTGTGTGTGTGTGTGTGTGTGTGTGTGCGTGCGTGCGTGCGTGAGAGCGTGCGCACTTGTGCAAACAGAAGTGCACTTGTAAAAGCACATGTGTCGTTGCGGTTCTGCTCGTAACACACTGCCCATTCGAGTTCCGCGCTCCGTGGACAGCGCAAGGACACCAAAGACGTTGCTGTCCTGAGGCAAAATTTACCTTAAACGTATGCTGAACAAGGACATTGAGCTATCAGCATACTACGATGCTAATCAAGCAGACGAGCAAGACTGTAAGCTCACACAAGCATAAGGAACCGTAGTACTGAAAATGATGCTCCGTAACGTATGGGACAAGGACATATGAAGGCGACATAATGTGTTCTGCCCATGCCTTTTGCGCGCTTGATGTCCAATATGAGCTACCTACTGGCTAAAAGCCATATATCCATCGCCGAGCTCTTTTCTTAATTTTCATGCGTTTCCTTCATTAGACATTTCTTCCATTCATCCCCTCCGCACTTCGTTCTCTCTTTTATTCCTTCCTCGCGTTCTATGTTTACACCTTTCCTTGTTTGCCTAATTCTTTCTTTCATTATTTCCTTCTTTTCATAATTCATCTCTCTTATCCCTCCATTTTTTTCCTCCGGCCTTTCCTTTCTTCCATCATTTCCTTCCTTCTTTATGTTTTTTTTTTCCCCGTATTTCTTTCTCCACCGTGCCTCGAAGACTTCTGCGTCGTTGGACTCTTCGGCGAGAGGTCCTTTCGGTCTCAAACCGGCGTGCAGGGGATCCTGCCGTCCCATCCGAGGACATAAATCGGCGGCTCGCGATAAGCGCGCGCTCACAGGGGAGATGAAACGGCATCCGAAGGAGACACAGAGAGCGAGAGAAAGAAGGAGCGTCGTGTAGTAGCGGGGGACCTTCGCGCAAAGCAGCGGCACGAATCCAGGTACCGGCCGCTGTTGTTGCGCGCCAAGACCCGAGGAAAGGAACACGAAGAAGAAGCGTCATCTCTCTCCCGAGAGCTCTCTTCGCGGGATAGTAGTTGGAGTTGCGCCTCACGCAGGTGCGTGGGCGCTTCCGAACGCGAAAGACGCCGCAGTGCCGGCCTCCTTACCTTCTTCACCCCCACCCCTTCGTACTTTTTTACTCTTTCGACCATTGCCTCCCAGCGTTCTTTTTTTTCTGTTTTCACCTCTTATCGCTGCTTTCTTAGCTTTTATTTCCTTCTTTCTCTCTAGTGCGTTTGGGTTCTTTCTGTCGTGGTTGTGCCGGCGGCCGCACGAGGGTTGTCGTTCCCCCCCCCCCCCCCCCCCCCCTCTTCTGCTGCTTTCCAGTCTCCCATTGCGAAAGGCTTAGAGCGGACGCCTTGCTCGCTTGCGTTGTTTCTTTTCGGCTGTGCGTAGTGCATTTGCCTTTCCCTCTTTCCGGTGTGCAACGACGGGGAGCGCCGAAAGAGGTTTCTTCTGAAGCATTGCATTTTTGTCTTCTCTTAAATTAATTCGTGAATGCCTAGTATTCGATTGCTCCCCAGAGCCCCGTGGCGGCATTTTGGCAAACGCTCTATCGACAACAGGATTTTGAAAACAGGCGTGGCTCCGCGCCCGCTACACATCTGCTCACCACATTCAGACTTACGAAGACAGGACAGCCCCCAATACCGACACCAAGCGCAAGCTTAGTGCCCTACTCGACTTCACGTCGGAGTCTAGCACCCTCAACCTCACCTAATCCATCCCCTTCTACCTCTAGGGATCAGGTCATTCTCATGAATAAACCTTTATGAATGAACGAATTAATGAATTTAAATTTTCTTGAATTTTCGTCTTTTCTTTTAGGTGGATAGGAAGCACTTCAGTGTCAATCCCTTATCTACGCTATCGCTTCCTAGTAAAGGTTTCGCGGAGATCAGTGGTGTGACGTTGCTATCTATCCGCCGCAAGAGTTGTGTATGCTGCAGTAGTTTAACCCGACTGGCTATGGCAGATCGCAGCACTGAAAGCCTCTTAAGACCCCTGGAAGCACGGTCGTGCGTGGTCGTTACTCCTGCGTTATGCGTTAAGGTGGCGTCAGCGCGCATGCGTAGCGCGGCTGGGACAGCGGCGGCGAGGCGCGAACTCTCAACTGTTACGCGATAGCGCAATGTTCTGGCAGAAAATCCGGCGGCGTCGTTGATGGCGGCATCGTTGGCAGAGGGAGAAAATTTCTAATTGGTCAACAGTGTCGCGATGCCGCTGCCACATGATTTCGCGCTGAAATTTCAAATAACCCACAACGCTCATCTAAAACGTGACGTCACACATGCCTCAAATAAGTCGCCGCATGCCTCAAATAATTTAACTTTGTAAAGTAAGCAATTTCGCTTAACGGAAAGTTAAATAAATTTAGTATGTGTGCGGGGTTCGAATCCACCGCCTTCGGCTAGCGATTTAGACACAATCTAGACACGCAAGGCGTGCTTGTATACGGTCTGGGAAGTAGAGGATTATACGTTTTTCGTTTGGTCCTTCGCGTGCAGTGTACCCTACGAGTGTTCACTAATCATTATGTGCACAATTAGGAAGGACCACAGGGCGCTAGAGCGTCATAATCTTAACTCGGAGCTCGTTGTCCCCATAATTTTGAGAGGTCATCTGGAAACGGGTTTTGTAATCGCCGGTGACGTCAGCGCACCCTTGATTTCAGTTGCCAGCCCAGATGAACCTTTGCTAAGGCCGATCAAGTCTTTTTCAATTGTCCGTACCTTCTATTTGCTAGACTTGATGGCTGCCCAGCGTGTGTCGTGAGAGGGAAAGGGCCTTGCACCACTAGCAACATGCTGCGGGTACTGGGAAAGCAAAATATTGTTTCCTTTCTCTTTGGCAGACATGGCAGTAATTGAATTACAGTAACGAAATTACTGTAATTTAATTACTTTTTTCGGTAATTTCTAATGTAATGAATTACTTTTTCAGTTTGGTAACTTAGTAATGTAATGAATTACTTTTTGGTAGTAATTTCGCAGCAAAGTAATTGATTCCTCTCGAAATTACTTTTACCAAAGTGCGCCATCACTCCTTCAATAGACAACAAAGTAGAGTGCGCGAAAGCAGGAACGACGTGCTGCAATCCGAAGCCAGCGTAACGGATTGGCAAAAGGAGAAAGAATTTTGCAGAACAATACTCAACTAATACTCCGGAGAAGAGGTTGTTGTTTTGTTTAATAGCTTTACTTAGTTTTTGCATTTATGGAAACTAGAAAGTAATTTCGAAGTAATTGAATTACCAAGTAGAAGTAATTGTAATGTAATTTTATTACTTTTGGGGAGCAGTAATGAGTAATGTAATTTAATTACTTTTCTGCGATTTTCAACAAAGTAATTAGTAATGTAATTTAATTCCTTTTCAGAAGTAATTTCGCCATGTATGCTCTTTGGAAAGAGCGCCCTGTTTCGGGGCACTCGTCAGCCTTTTCAGCAGTTGGCGATTGTGACGCAAGGCACCGCTCCCCATAAATGGTTCCGGCAGAGTGATTAGTAACGAGCCCTGCAGTCCATAGGATCCCACTGAGAGCAGGGAGAGTTCGTTTCATTTTTGCTTCAACTTCTGCTATACAAATTACCACTGTTTGAACCCATGGTCAGAGGGTAGTGTCGGGTTCAAAAACAAAATGCATACAGGAAAACACACAGTATTTGTTTGAAATAAAGCTACAATAAAAAAATGGAGACCAAAACACGAATTTTTGTGAAGATGAACTACGTTACATGAAATACATTAAAGTACATACAGCGTGTACATGCAGCACTCAACAAATTGGTATAACAAGCAACCCAGCACAACAGACACAAAACCAAAACGGCCGTCACATTGGTCAAATAAGTTTCATACAGTAAGTCTTCAGTGTTTTGAGAGCTCTGAGTGAGTGTTTTTATATCTGGCGGCAAACTACCATTCCAAAACCAATCGGTACCTGCAAATTTTACCAGTCGTCCACTGTAAATCTTAACTGGGCCCATTACGAACAGATGCATAGGAGATAATAATCGCAACAGCGTAGCGACTGTCCGAGTTCCTAGAGTTTCTTGAGCGACTGTATGATATATGATTAAGCTGTCGCCGCGAGCCGTCTTGCATACTGAACAACGTGGGATCTGAGACGACATCACAGCTGCCGGTCCCAATGTTCCCACTCTTCAACGCTGGCACTAACATTTCTTCAAAAGGGTGTTTCCGATCCTGACACTCTCAAGCATTCCTCTTAAAAAGAAAACAAAAATGCACTCGCGGCTCATGTGGGTCTTCAGTTCGCGCCACACATGCGTATAATTTGGTTGATAACTAGCCTATCACTTGTCCTGATAGCTCTGAAGTGTTGACAAGAGCACGGGAGCACACCCTGCCGCGGTGGCTCACTGGTTAGGGAGCTAGACTATTGAATTCAAGGACGCAGAATCGAATCCCGGCCGCGGCCGCCGCTTTTCGATGGAGGCGAAAAACAAGGCCCCATTGCGCTGTGCGATGCAGTGCATCTTAAAGAACCCTAGATGGCTGCCTTAGCATCACACTATGCCTACCGTTTGCGTGTCCTGTGCATAGCTTCAGCTGCCAGATTGTCCATTCACGTCTGTGAATTTGCCTTGCCAGATGGCCCATTCGCGTTTGTCAATTTGCCATCACCATGGGTTTAAAGTGTCAGAAGCCTTCTGTAGGTGTCTGGCTGGGTGGAGCCTCCTGGAGCTTGTGTGAAAGTGGGTGGAAGCCTTTAAAAAATGCAGGTTAACACGTTTGTGGTAGGTGGTCAATGTATAGATGGGAGATGCACTTGCTCGGACGCTTCATACGTCAGTGCATGACACATTTTTTTTTTTTTTTTTTTGCGACCACGGACGTTCTGTTGACGCATTTGAAGAAGTAGCTCTGTCGCTTCATTTGGCTGCCCTTAAAATATTCAAGTGTAAGGTCAGCCAGTATAATAGCAAAAACTCGGAGAAAAAAGCATCATGCAGAAACTTGTCGTGGCACGAAGTTTAAGACATTTCAGAAAAAAGAAAAATCAATGTCGCCAATGCCTAAAAGGAAAGTTCAGATACGAATTTCAACCATACCGCTGGTGGGTCAAGCCAAGTATTGCGCTAAACTTTAGAAAAATTTAGAAAATATTTTCTTGTCTTATTTATTAGGGCAGGGGTTATAGACGGATGCAAGGCAGGAATAATGTATTGTATTTGGGAGTACACGGAGTTTGGCGGCGAAAAAATAATTTTAATGCTACTGCGGCCGCCAGCGCGACAAGCATCTCAATAGCAATCCTTGCGGGTGCATTCATAGGCCTTACATACCTTTACTTGGGCGCCAATGACACAATCCGCACCCAATAGCCAAATTCGTTTTTCATATCCGCGTTCGGCTTAAAAACAAATTGCAGGGAAAACAAATGTTTGGAGAGAAGCATAATGAAGAAATTGAGAAAAATGTAAGTTTAATGGCTTAGCTCCTTAATAACTAGCTAATTGTCATTAGCGACCGGGAGGCATGGAGTGACAGACCGTTTGGTGTGTCTGTGCTGGCGTGCATACTAAGCCTTGTTCCGCTTGCGGTCTTCATCTTGCTCGTGTTACCGGCAGGTAAAGAATGCGTCATGAAACCGCGCAAAAAACGAGGGACAGAGAAGAAAGCGACGGGACAAAGCGACGAGACTAATACTAGCCACCAACTAGCCCGTCTCTCACTATTATACGGCAGGTAAGGTCAGTCTGGCAAGCGACAAGGACTGGTGCTTGCAAAAGCACCTGAAACGACCTGCTGCCTATACATGCTGCTCCGCAGCTGCAACTGCACATATTTCTCGTTAAGCAAATCGTTACACAAAACTAAAAAAAAAAATATAGTCTAAAGTTTAGGGGAAGGTAATCGAGCCATACAACTACAAAAGAAAGTAATGCTGCTTCCTCTGAAACTTCACAGTTAAAAACAAATAGTCTTGCATAGCCCGGGGTAGCTGAGCTGGGTAGCAATGAGTGATGACTGCCTTAATAGTAGCAGTACATGGTTATTTTTTATTATTTGTATTCCAAGGAAATAAAAAAGTGTTTGCCAGCCCCTGTTTGCTATCTGATATTTGAAGCACCTGAATTGTCGCGGCGGAAATAAAGGGACAGTGAGGAAGCGGTAGACAAGTCAGAAGTGATCGATAGGGAGAAAGGACAACTCCATTAATACAAATGCGAAGAAAATGTATAGCTTCACGGCGGGCGCCTTGAAGGCGTCGTCAATGGGAAAGCGAACCTAAACGAACTTTCGCAAAATCGTAAAGGCGCAATATTATCTCACTTCTTGGTGGGTACCTTTCGAAGGTTGGTGTGACAGTGACTCCGCCGATACATGCCTTAGATTTGTCTCTTCAACTAAGGTAATAACAATAAAGCTTAAAAAAAAGTAAACTGCACCTCGGTTTAATAGTTGGGAAGAGGTAATTTATTGCAGGCTTATACTATTCATTACATTGTGTTTACTCGGCTTGTATGTATAGGTATACCATAACGTAGATGAGCGTGCATTAAGAAGACTAGTGTGCAGCATTGTGTAATTCAAGAAGCATCTCTCACAAGGCCATTTGGAGGCCACACATTGCTCACATGACCGAAGTTGTAATCAGAAAAGCTATTACAAACGAAGCGTGGGGCGAAGTCTACCACGCGCCCCTAATCTTGTCGGTGCTTACTTTCTATACGTGGAGCGTCAATTAGACTGCGGACTGTATATGTCCCATCGTCATCAAGGCGCAGAGATGGAATTTAACAAACATTTGACTTCGATTGCTGAAAGCTACTCATTGCACCTATGCCAACACGACGCGAGACGAGGTATCGAACGTCGGTTTACAACCAGAAGAGAACACCAGCACTACCCCTATAATATAGTCTGGCCGTTCGCTACCACTTCCCGTTCCCTCTTTTTCCGGTACGCAGTAATCGTTAACCGCGCACTCAGTCACGTGTAACGGTGATGACGGGGATAAATCAGCTATCTCGCACCACTCACTGCTCTTGCCTTTGCTTACCAAAGCCGAGATATGCTTCTAGGCGACGGTCCCTCACTCGCAAGAGAGTGGATAGAGAACGGCCGTGTCTCCTCGACAGTCCGTCTTTCCCGCATGACCTCAAACCGGAAACGGAGCTTCTCTGCTCTCTACACCTCCTCCTCTTCTTCATCGAACCAGGAAAAAAAGATAAGTAAATAGACGTAAAAAGTAGCAACCAATGAGAAACGAAAGAAAATAAGGAATAAGCGGCATAGGCAGGACCACAGAGATATCTGGAGGTAGTAAGCGGCATAGCAAGGGCCAGAGATATCTGGAGGTAGTAAGAGAGATAGAAAAATAGCAGCAAAAGTTGAAGAAAAGCAAGGCATCAGAGCGCATAGCTGGTTGCCCGAGGGGCGCCTGGATCACCGCTCTTCCCGGCGTGGCCCGGGCGACCACGGAGGGGGGGGGGGGGGACGTAAAATGCGACGTGGTGGCGGCACAGGCACGCGAGTACACGCTGTACTCACAACGACGCTTTGGCGCGATTCAGCGGGAGAGGAGGACGGGCAGAAAGGAGAGTGGCTGCGCGCCGGTTCCATTCAGAAAAACGCAGTCACCGAAGTTGCTGCTTCCCGTTGCCACGTAGTACGCTCGCATACTCGGCCGCCTGTATATCGGCTGGCACGGCCGCCGCCGCCGCAGGCCCGGCGGTATTGGTTGGGCAACCGCTCCTCCTTGAGCTGCAAAGGCTTGTTGCCAGCTGGCGCATTTAGTTTTCTCAATTTTTTTTATTTTTTCGCACTTCCCCGCTGGCCTCGTTGTTGAATGAGGCAATCGTTATTGCTTGCTCAGTCGTAGCGAGTGGCCGGTGTGCGGAATGGCTGGCGAATGAGGCGCCAAAACCAGGCTTAGCTTTGGGTAAAGTATTGGTGCGGGGTGGTTTTCCCGTAAATACCGCGGCGAAAGTCAACACGAATATAAGAAGCAATGTTTTGGTTTGGCTTGGTTTGGTTTGCGGGATTTAACGTCCCAAAGCGACTCAGGCTATGAGAGACGCCGTAGTGGAGGGCTCCGGAAATTTTGACCACCTGGGGTTCTTTAACGTGCACTGACATCGCACAGCACACAGGCGCCTTGCTTTTCGCCTCCATCGAGAAGCTGCCACCGAGGGCGGGATTCGATCCTGCATCCTTGGGAACAGTAGTCGAGCGCCGTAACCACTGCACCACCCCGGTGGCTGAAACAATGTTCAGTCAACATTCAACGGCGCGTCGTGGTGGAACTTTCGTCGATCACGGTGTAGAAGAAATGTGCGCCAGTGAAATGGTGATATGGTCAGCCCTTGGTTGTACAATGCTTATGAAATGGGTTGTAGCACCAGTAATATCACAACGAAACAGACACGCGTACAACATAGAAGATTCTGCCAGGCCGAAGCTTCTCAATGACAAAAGAAAACACAGTGAAGAATGTGCATTTCGTGTGAAAAAAATTGTTATGTTGCTTCGTTCTTGTATGAGTATGTGTTTCAAGGAGAATGTAGTAAAAACGTGTGCAACAAAATAAGAAACAGACCTCATACACGCGAGCGGCTGCTTGTCGTACATACGTGTTTTGTATCATCTGTCTAATTGTGTTTGTTGTGGAGCACATAGTTTGTTGAGATTGAAGTACGGCCTAGGAAGGATCCAACGTGAGTGGATTAAGCAACTGAGAACGTTTGGGGGAAAATGTGAACTGATTGCTGTCGACATAGGATTAATTTTGCAGTTCGCATCTAACGAGTCATCATTGTATACAGCCCTAGTAAATAATAATCAAGCGCTACGTTCATATTGCTTTTCAAAGATGTTAAGAGTGCTGGGGATCCAAGCTTGGCAGTGTAACTGAGATATGGCATGCAGACCTGCATATTTATGCTGTAGGCGCTTCCCCGACATTCGAAAGCTGTGAAAAAGTAAACAGGTAAACTTACCTCGTTCTTCGAATGAGCTTCCTTGTCAAACGTATGACGTTCAAGATGACGTCACACTATTTCGCTTCCCACTTAGCATTCAGCTGCTAGAAAAACATTCATTCACAGTTTTGGACCGCCAGGTCAGATCAGCCGAACAGGGTGGCCTCCCAATCTTAACGGGAATGGTTGGGTACGTAAGGGGGATATATTTGGGGTTTTCGAAATGCCCCTACCACGTGGAAAATATACGAAGATATCTCCTCACAACGCGGGCATTTCCTCGAGCAATCGGGGTGAAATTATTCTAATACTTCCGGGCACAGCAAAGTTTTGGTGTAATGGCGAAGGACAATGTGCTCTTCTGCCTTTGTGAGGCCCTTGCAAGGCTTAGGATAGATCGAATGGCCTTATTAGAAGAATATCCGAGGACGAAGTGACGCAATAGAATCCGAGAACGTCGACCCGACCTATAAGAGCCGCTGAAGGATGTGATTATCACTCAGACCGCATTGAAAGACAGGCCTTCAACAAATATGGCGGAAAAAGCAGCTAATGACAAAGCTTGCGTTTGTTCTTTTTAGTTTGTGTATACTTGCACCCACGCTGGACTCAGCAAAGGAAGAATACTGTAAGACAGCCCCATATGAGAACTAAGTACGTCTTATGATCACAGTTTGTATGGTAACGATTGCAATGACTGTGTCACACGCTGGGCTGCCAGTAAGGAAATGATCCTTAAGGGCAGTAGTTGTAGTAAGAGGTTATTTATTAGTAATAAAAAAAAATTGTAGGTAAATATGTTTGCCAGGCCCGGTATCTGCTATCCAATATTTGAATGAGACAATGGGGCGGCGGAAATGCAGCGGTAGTAAGAAGCGTTAAAGGAACTAAAAAAAGTAAACCTTAAATTACATGGCAATCTTGTTTCTTGCAACTGCTTTGTACAACTACAGGCGCCATAGAAAGACAGCTGAGTTCTCACTCAGCAGTCGAAGTGTTTGCCTTCGGCCAGTCCTGTTCTTCCGTTGGCTTCGGAACATTCCAGAACGTCTGGACATTTTTTGTATACAGTTTGTTCGGTAAAAAAGGCGTCACATTGCCGGTACTGCCGCCGTAACCCAGAAATGAGAAAAACGTGTCCGAAAAGAACACTCACACAATTTAGTATCAAAACTGTGACGCAATCGTTCTTTGTGCAGCGTTCAAGGTGACGTCATAAAATTTCGCTTCCCAATTAGCACTGAGCTGCTAGAAAAGTTGGAGGCTAGATTGCGATAGGGATTCGAGCCGGCGACATACCTGCCTCTAATTGTATGCCATTAATTGTAAGTGAATGCGTCCACCGTATAGTGATGACGCAAATACTGCGCATTCCTTTCCCACAAAACGAAATAAAATGTATAAAAGGTGAACGAAAATGCGGTTTTAAAAGGCCAGGTATACACTGTTACTACAATTAAGACCGAAGCTTGGGCATATTTTTTTTGTTTGTTTGTTAGTTTTGTTTGTTTCTTGAGTGGCGAATATCTGAGTGTTAACGGCTATGCTGTTCTATACACACCTTGGAAAGATGGCTTCCGGATGTAGCAAACCGCATGCAAATCTATTTCGCATGGTAACCTTTTTACACCCTTAAATGTGTAATGCTGTCTTCGGGCTAACACCGTATATGAATAGAGTAACACTGCTTCACTGTGCAATATCCTTCATTGTGCAAGTGTCATTTGTTTGGCATCGAAAAGCGGATGCTGTGTTCTCTTGAGGCAGCAGAGCGCCAGCAATCACAGTGATCAGGACACGGCTGCAACTGTTTTTGGCTTTCAGCCCGCATTTGCCTCTCTCTTTTTCTTATACGCCCTTCTTCCATTTAACATAATGCAGGGTAGCCGACCGGAAACCCCTGATTGTTAACCTCCATGGCCCCTGCCTTGCCGTGCCTTTGTGCACGGTGTTAACCCGGTGACACTCGAGCACCCTTTTTGCACTGAGAAAGGTGTAAAATGTTTAGTGTACATGATGCTTGTATAGGATGAAGACGACGAAGTTGTACGTCGTGCAAGTCAGCAAGTACAGCTGTGTCTTCCAAAACAAAACCCACAAGAACGCCCTCCGCCGGCCATTGCCCAGGGGGCCGTTGTCCACGCAAAGCTGCACATCCGCGGAAAGAAAAAAAAAAGGCGGGGGTGGCGTGAACCCATATAGTGCTCCTCTCGGCGCAACTAATCTGCGTCGGCGTGCGTTATTCCCGGTGCGAAAACCGAGCATGACGGCTCTATACCTCGCACCAGCATCTCCCGTGAAGAGGGGGTGGCCAGCATCGCTAAATGAGAACAACATCTAGCAGGTAGGAAAGAACTTCACGATCCCCCCCCCCCCCCCCCTCCTCACGATGAGCGAGCAACAAGTGCTGCAGAGCGGACAGCTATACACGAGACGCCTCCAGTTTATAAGCTTTCTCGGCACGCTCCCTGCTAATTCGCGCGCATCCCGTATATGGCGGTATTCGCATCCTCGCGCAGCACTCCCTGGTTTCTCCTTTCATTAATTGTTTCGCGTGCGTCGGTTCCTGTCCGCCGTTTTCACGCAAGTCGCTGAACTGCACGTGCGTCTTTGTGATACACACCTCCTCCTTAAGGGACTATCGTAGGCCACGCCAGTCTTTTGTTGCGGGCGTCTGCGCATGTGCGTGTCGTGGCCGTGTGTGAGCACGTGCGACCGCGCGGGTCGGCTTGGTTAACCGCTTCCACGCGGAAACTCGTCATTATTGCGGTTTAGTATATACAGGGCCATTTCGTGTCCCCCCTTCTTTGTCCAGTAACTGACTCCCTGCAGCTTATTAGCAGCTTGTACTTATCTGTTTTTTTTTTTTCTCCGCCGAACACCTGCGAGGGAGACTCGAAGTGGTTTGTCCTTTTTCCCTTCCCTGTCTCAACCGCGTGAAGACGCACGCGACGCGCGTTTCAAGCCGGCATCGCGTTGTGGCCGTGGCGAGAGAAGATTCGCCGCGGGGTATTAGGGTGCGTGGGCAGAAGCCTCGTCGGTCGCCAAGCCTCCGCCGGTGAGGTACGTGGTAGTACGCGGATTCTTTCGAGACGCTCTGGCCTTTTTGTCTTGGCGCACCCTTACGCTTTTTGTTGTTCCCTAGCCGCGTTGGTGCCATGTATTCCTCAGCGGAGTGATTTACCTTTTCACGTTTTTATGGAGAGCATTCTCGCGAGGGCAGATTTATGGGAAATTTTGGCTTTTTATTTATTGCTTAGAGGCAAGAAAAAAAGGTGTGGGGGGGGGGAGGGGGAGGGCAGGAGGTAATGTAAGTGGTGGCAATTCCATTTTCATGGTACAGTAATTGTCGAACGTTTAAGGGACTCCGACAAGGTGGAGTAGTTGTAATAAGGGAGTAATAACTCAATAGCGCCGACCCATGTGCAGCCTATATGGTTAGGAAGCAAAGCAATACTGGTTTGGTTGGCTTACGGACGTTTAACGTCCCAAAGCGACTCAGACTATGAGGGATGCCATGCTGGAGAGCCTCGGATAATTTTGGCCACCTGGGATTCAATGACTCAGCACAGTACACGGGCGCCTCGCCTTTCGCCTCCATCAAAACGCGGCTGCCACGGCTGGGATCGAGCCCGGGATCCATTGGCTTAGAAACTGAGCACGCTAACCACTGAGCCACTGCGGCTTGGCGAATATATATGTTTTCACGGATGCTTCATATCTGACTAAATATCTTCCCTGTTTTTTCAAAAACAATGTTTTTATTGCTCCAAAGTTTTCGAGAAAATTGTTCAGCTTTTCTTCCTAACCGCCTAGATGCACTTGGTTGGACGCACGGTGGTTGGACGCTAATGAGTAATTACACTCTTGCTTACTAAACTACAATATTATATTAATTTATTTAGAAACCGAATACAGAGATCATTGAAAAAAAAAAACGTATGGAGTTCTAAGGCGATAGTTGCTGTAAACACTTAATGGTGTGAACTATAATTGTCTTAAGTTGAATAAGGGTAACCGATCGTAGGATAACCATAGATCAAAGCGTTTTACTTACGATTTATACTCACTGCACAATCGCAAGCCTCTTCCTACAAAGTCACACGTATGTCCTCCGTCGCTGTCTTGTGCACATTCACGCAGAAATATCATCTCAATGCAAATTACATCCCCTGAAGCTCACGTAAAACACGATTCTTGTGTTAGCCGGCCGTCTACTTCTATCCGATGGGCCTAGCTATTACACCAACAAGTTTAATTAAAAAATACATATAGTACTTCTAACTCGTCGAATACTCTGTTAGAAAGAGCTTCTACTTTCTCCGACTGGGACCGTTATTTCTCACCATACTAGCTTTCGTTGAAATTCTCACTACCCAAAGGTAAACGTCTTCCGCCGTGGAGGTGCAGTGGATATACGGCGCGCGACTACTGTGCCCAAGGATGCAGGGTTGAATCCCGGCCTCGACAGCAGCTTTTCAATGGAGCCGAAAAGCGAAGCACCCGTGTGCTGTGCGATGTCAGTGCACGCTAAAGAACCCCAGGTGGTCGATTACTCCGGAGCCCTCCACTACGGCGCCTCTCATGGCGTGAGTCGCTTTGGTGGTTAAACCCCACAAACCAGAGCCAAACCAAAGGTAAGCGTGAAGTGATATTTTTCTCCGTTCCCACACATAGGTGTCGTGAATGCATAAGGGCATGAGCAAGAGAATGTTTGCGCTATTTCCGGCTATATTTCGTTCATCCTCCTGGTTCATGTGATTTTATACTGTTTCAGCACAGGTCCCCAGGTTCCGCCTAATGAAATGTACTGCGCCCTTTGCCGATGTTATATACATCGGTGTTTTGGAGCTCCTGTAATGCAGTATCAATAGGCACCCCAAACCATGGGTTCCACCCAGTCGAAAAAGAACTACTGAACCGTATCAAAAATGCGACAAAATATTCTCTAGTTTTGTCGTAAACGTCATATTTTTCTGCAGCTTTGTAGTACTTTTCTGCGATTTTATAGCAGTTTTCTGTTGTCTGCATTTCTGCTGTACTTTTCTGTTGTAACGACAGAAAAAGTTTCATGTTACCACACAAAGTATTGTTGCCACAACAGGTTCCCTGTCAAAAGCCACACAAATTTTTTCCTAATAACAAAAAACAAAAATTCTGTAGATTTTTTAATTTTTTTATTTGGCAGTACCTGTGGTAAGGCATTTCAGCTTTCTGATGCGCAGACATTACACCGCGAGTCCTGCAAGTGCACAGAAAAAGCATCGGAAACTTCACCGGGAGCCATATAATGCGATGCACTTTGGTTAAGCGTGTTTGGAAGGGGTCGAAACGCTACGCTATTAATACTATGATAATCATCTGTTCGCGGCGCTTGACGATCGGCTCCTAAACTTATCCCGCCCGCGTGAGGGCACAAAGAACACGTCTGATGTGTTCGAGAAAAGCCGTAACACCGGGAAACTACCAGAAAGGGAAATTAATGATGAGAGCGAATTAATCCCACTTAGCATAGAGTTCATAGTTACAGAGATGAATAAACTGTCCAGCTCTATTCATCCACTGGTACTGACTTTCCCATTTCTGGTTCCGATACTTTAGACGCATTCTACCTATAGCCCTAAATCAACAAACTGCAATTGAGCACACGTATCAATCCCCCATCGATGGGCACGACAATCGTCTACACCACAAGGGCCTTCGCGAAGTGCTGATACTTTCTCTTTTTTGTTTCTTTCTGAGGGGTCTACAGAAGAGCCGGACACCAGACACGGCAGTAATATGACCAGAGGGCACAAGGCATCGAACGAAGTTCTTTTTTCCATTATTGTGTTTTCTTCCGCCCCTGTCTGCGACAATGGATAACGTCCTTCGCCTTGCTGATGCTAATTACCTTAACCGTGCACCTCCTGGTTGTTCGAGAGCAGGGACACGCCCTTGACTGCCGGCTGTGCAAGGCCACCACTGCCTGTCCAGGAGGTCCGCTGCCGGACAAAGCAAGGCACCTTACGTAAAGAGAGAGAAAAAAAAAAACGAAGCAACTGAAAGCACGTTTCGCTACCAACACTCCGTACACGCGCGGCAATCGTCCGGTAATGCGCGGTCAGCGCGGGCAGTCGCGAAGAAGGCAAGAAACAGAATGGCGCGGTATAATACTAAGTGCGGCCCGCCCCGCCCCCCTACTGGGCGGAAGCAGCGGGGGGTCCCCACTCGTTGCGTGAAGGGGCGCCCTGAGATACATATGGCACGGAGAAAGAACGAAAGAAGAAGTACATTTGCGGCCGGGAAAAGGAAGGCCTGGGGCTAGATTGAAAGAACGATAGAACGGGGAAAGATGATGACTATACACGTGTTCACGTTGTGGGGTTACTGAGAACAGATTGCAGTGATGCTACTATACGTTGTCCGGAAGAGCAGGAAGAATAGAGAGAGAGAGAGAGACAGAGGAGGAAAAAAAGAGGTGTGCCATTTGCATATTTCAATTAGTGCGGCTGCTTATTGCCTGACCGCTGTGGCGGTCAGGAGGAGGCGAGGTCCAGCTAATCACCGGGACGCCCACGCCAGCTTCAGGATGCTCCTGGTCCCTCCGTACTAGCTTTCATTTTTCTTCTTTTTCTCTTCCATCTCTCATGGCCTGCGGGGAGTTCTCGGCGGGCAGCCAGCACTGGCTTCCCAGAGGTGTGGGAGTTTCACCTCCTTTCTCGTTTTGTTGCTATACCTCTTTCTTGATCGGTGCTTCTTGCATGCGCACGCAAGCTGAAGCTGCTGGACGACGTCGCTGTTCAGAGCGGGAGGCGGCGAGCTGCCAGAACCGAGCGCGGCCGTCAATGAAATTCCCGCAACGCATTGCACACGAGTCGCGAATTAAGGATTGCGAATGGCAAAGAGTTGATAAATGTAGTACATAGTAAAATTCTGTCGCATGTTCGTTGCGTAACTTAGAAGCACGTGGCCAATTCTTGGCACGATGTAGAGCCATGAGTGAGTTTCGAATATGATTAAAAGCTGATTGCTATAGGTGTGTCTGGCATGCGATTACGCATGCGTTAAAGAATGCGGAGCAGGTCCTTTATATGCTCACACGCATAGCAGAGCTTCGTCTCTTGAGGTAGAAGGTTTCTTTAATTCCTTATTACAAATTAATTAGGGTTTGGTTTGGTTTTGGTTTTGTGGGGTTTAACGTCCCAAAGCAACTTAGGCTATGAGAGACGCAAATTAATTAGGGGCTGAAGCAGCGAGCAGTTTCATGCAAGCAGCATTGACCTTTCAGAACATCTGAAGGTTACTTGTTTGCGTGGCGGAAGTTATACTCATCGGCTAATGGCGTTATGGGAGCTGATGTCACACATCCTGCTGACCAATGAGTGCCCGGCAATGTCATCTACCAACTATAGCTTCTGTCTGCGCCATACTCGTGGATTTTAGTCCATAACAATGACAGCGCCAGACGTTTTGGAAAACGCGACCTTCAACGCTGAACAGTGTGGCTGATGTCAGCGCCATCTATATTTAATTTTCTGCACTGCCCCAGCTTATAAGAATTCCTTCTGTGCTAAAGTTGCGCCTTTGTCAGAACAGAAGATAATCTAGCGGTAAAGATCGACTTCCATCTATCCTCTGTATCCCTTTGAGATGTGGATTTAATTTTTTCGCATTCGTGTAAAGATATGAGCATGTAGAGTACGGTCCTCGATCACCCAGTCAAGTGTGCAGAGTGAGTGCCCCCCCAAACTTTCCGCAGGAGAGAAGCTCAGTAACAGTGGGGTCATGTATCCTGATTGCATGGGGCAGGGCAATTAGTCAGTGACACGCAATTATTGTTCACTGAAATGCTAAATAAGCACGAACTGTGCTTTTCCTATACAGCTCTGACAAATGAGCAGGAGGCGTCATAAATCGTTTCTGTGCTGCCATACCAGAAGCGAAGTAAATAGGAAAAAACACACACTTTAGGAGCAAGAGCGACACAGGGCTCGTCGTTTGTTAGGCAAAGAATAATGCGACTTTCGGCGCAGATTTTTGAAGTTTAGCCGTTGCTTTAATATACGAGGCTCATGCAAATTATCTGCTGACAGCTTTTACTGCTCTGATCCTTTCTGATAACTTTGTACAAGCTTTGCTTATTTTGCAACGAATAAACTGGGAATTGGTGCTTGGTTTGGTTTGTGGGGTTTAACGTCCCAAAGCAACTCAGGCTATGAGAGACGCCTTAGTGGAGGACTTCGGAAATTTTCACCACCTGGGGTTCTTTAACGTGCACTGACATCGCACAGCACACGGGCGCCTTGCTTTTCGCCTCCATGCTGCCACCGAGGCCAGGATTTGATACCGCATCTTTGGGAGCAGTAGTCGAGCGCCGTAACCACTGCGCCACCCCGGCGGGGTGAATTGGAGCTTGGGTTTGAACCCATATAAGCAGGCCTCTCGATGATCGTCTAGAATGAGCTTAAGGAATGTATATGCGGCATAAAGCAGCGAACATACGCGTTGTCACAGGCTGGTTAGGTGCTGGCTATGGAGTTGCACCAGCGGATTTTTAGGCCATCAACTGGGTAGACCGGTCAGGCGCATATGGGCTGTGTACGTGCATCATCATCATCATCATCATCAACAACCACAAAAATAGAGAGAGAGAGATATATTTTAATGGCAACAGGAACCACAAAAATAGAGGGTCTCTGAGATGTCTGTGTCTCTGCCAACTTGGGTGTCTCGTTTCACATGGGACGGTTATGTCAGAATCAACCCGCTAGGACCCTGGAATTCACATTACCCCTATAGGCCACTAAGGCACGTTCATATCAGTTGGTTAAAGCGGGGCTTTATATGTGGGCTGGCAGGAGCTGCCAACTTGGGTCTCTCGTTTTACATGGGACGCTTATGTAGAATCAGCCTGCCAGGACCTTGGCATTTCGTTACCCCTCTAGGCCACTAAGGCACAGTCATACGGCTTGGTTTAAGCGCGGGCTTTAAGCGGGGGCTGGGGAAGAAGAAGAAGAATTAGAAGAATGCTCGGTCACCCGCAGCTATTCCTTTCGCTTAATATTCGGTTCAGCAGCGTTGAACTCTTCTAATTTTTCTCTCCACCTCGCTAACCCTGTGGCCTTAGAGTAATAACAATAACATAGCAACGCAAGACATCGGCAACTGTGTCGTAATAATGGCAGTCGGACGTGAGTCTTCAGTAAATAATAAAGGCGAGAAAGAAAGTGGTTAACGCAGCAACTAGCAGAACTAGAAGACACTTCTTTCAGGTAGTAGAAACTTCTTCTAAACCACAGCCAACAACCGAACATGCAATAACTCTCAACTCTAACTCCATACATTTCCCACGTCATCAATCTTATCGAACCAGGTGCCAAACAAGTATTCTTCCTGAACGTCCCGTCCACGCAACAGCACTATGTGTTACATGCGTGCACTAAGGGTGCCATTCCTTTTCACACTACAAGACGGCTCTGCACTTCATTTCTGTCCCCGCTGCCTCGATGCTCGCGCCCCCTACGTTCGCTCGGCTGTAGTCAGCACATTGCGACGCGAATCGCGCACATTCGCGCGGAAGCACGCTCCCCCGGCCGACAGGGGGCGCGCGTGGGAGTGCGGGAAACGGTGGCCGGCCGCGCTGGGCTCCCCGCGGGGAGCCGCACCTGTGTCCAGCCGCCCTCGCATCGAGATGCGCTGTGCGGCGCGAAGAAGATGACCCCAGCGCTCGCGCCGCACTCTGGAAGCGAGGGGGTGAAATGGGGGGGATTCTTACGACCGTACGTTAAGATGAACGGCAAGGCCGTCGCGGTTGCGGCAGCGGCAGGAGTAGTGGTGCTGGTGGTGGTGGCCCGCGTAGTATATGAACCAGGCGGGAAGAAGGCAAACTGGTTTACGCAACCGCCGTGGTTGTGCGGCCGACGGTGGGGGGGAGTAAGCAGATGCGCCCCCCTTTTTGCTCGGTTCGAGAGAAAATCCTTTCCGCGTGGACTGTTGTTGTTCCTCCGATGACTCACGCCACCGCCAGCACCTGTGTGCGCGCACTGCCTGGTCGGCGGGAGACAGGTTGGCGCTGTGTACTCCTGGAGTGGATAGAAAAACAAAAAGCACGGGCTTTCTTGTTGCGAGGCCATTATGTGCCGGGGTTTGGTGAAGCCTAGCACAGCTGCACAATACGGGAGAGTCTAGTCGGGTTGCTCGCGCTCTAAATAATTTCTCTTTGAAGGGACTGACTTGAGCTGGGCGCCAGACGCAGCTGATGAACAGAGCCAGAAAACACAGGCGAAAATGTTCTTAGCTATTAGAGTGTTTTGTTATAGCGTTACCACACTGCACTGTCGCATACGCCTACCGTATGCGGTTACTTACGAGTGTCCATCTGGATATTAGTTCTGGTTGGCGTCAGAACGCTAGCCTTAGCTGTTACCTTAGCAATCATATTAAAGTAATATCTAACGGGACAGCGGTAACGACCCCATTGTCCAGAAAATCCAGCGTTGTCAACGACGGTATTGGCTTTGTGAGCGAACAATCAGAGGCACGGCTCTAGATGGTAATAGCTGGTAGGACATGGCTGGGCACTTGTTCCTCGTAACAAGGGCTGTGCGCGTCATCGCGCGACTAAGAGACATGACATTTGTGGGAGGAGCTACCAACCAGGGATTCTGTATTCAAATGGGAGGCTGAGGAAAATGAAACCCTCCAGGACACCTCCAATCCAAGTCAGATTGCAACTGTAGGCCACGGAGGCACGTTCGCAAGACTTGGTTGAGCGGGGCTTTATATCTACCTGGGATAATTTTTCCTAAACCTGGACACCTTACTGCTGTATTCTGAAGGTTATGCCTGATATTATATTGGCAGAAATAAATGGATTAGGGACTAAGCGAATAAGATGGGCATACCTGCGAGGGCAACCGCCGACGGCCGTTCTTAATGCTACTGCGTCACAGCCTTGAAGGTGGAGCTTAAGTAACCCTTTCCCCTCAATTTTCGTTTATGTATAGGATCGACCAATAACATTTTTTGACGATCCGTGCAAGAGAGAGAGAGAGAGAGACATTATACAATGATGCCCTCTTATAACGCATGTGAATTCTTATAACGAACGCTGGCCTATTGCGAACAAAGGTGGCACTGGTCAAAATATCTATTAGTCTTACGGCACTGCGTCTGAGCTGAAACAAACAGCCGTGACCGTATCACTCGGTTATAAAGAACTAGGAGGCGCCGTGGAGTCGCTATCCGAGCCGAAAAAACGCGGGTGCAGAAAGCAATATTAAGCGCCTACTAGCTCCCAAAAGCTCTAAGGAAATTGTGAACTCGTCCACCCCTCCCCATCCTTTTAAATTAACATGAAACGTGGACATTGAAATTCCAATTACCAGTCGCTACAGCACGCCCTAATAGGCCATAGGAGCTCGATCAGTGCCTGCGAGCATGCCAGATGACAAAAAACTAAAACAAAACAAATACACACACAAAACGTCATGTCGAAGGAAAAGCGTAGTAAACGCTAGTCAAGCACAGCGTTGAGAACGAACGGTCTGTGTGTAAAGTGCTGCGCGTCGCCAGCCCAAACCAAAATCGCCTTAAGTATTGATGGCGAGTGCAGGCAGGGCACAGATGGTACAGTCTCCGTCATTCTTTGCTGGAGCGGGAAAGTAGTACGTACCAATCAATATAGAGTGGTTAAATGCTAGTTTCCACTTGGGTCACAGGTTTGAGCAGCTCTCAGTTTATCGCAAGGGAATCTTATAGCTACGGCCTGATGTGGCTTTATTTGGAGCCCAACGCGCTGTCGGAGCCCTTTACTCAAGGATGACCAATATACATATACTCTACTATATATATTTGCCGCTGCATCATTCCGACTTTATCTAGGACTGTTCTCAAGCTACCATCAGGTGTCGAGAACACTGCCATCACCATTTCCATTATTGCGGCCCTAAAACATCAGGTCGGCTCGTCCGCAGAAGGCGTCGGCAAACAGCGCCCAACCGTACTGAAGATCGCGGAAAGTGAGTTGACGGGGTCCCCTTTATATATGTATAAATAAAACAGACGTGCACAACTGATATTTTATGGAAATGGGTGTTTCTTTCGTCAGAAAAGTGTGTGTGTGTGTGTGTGTGTGTGTGTGTGTGTGTGTGTGTGTGTGTGTGTGTGTGTGTGTGTGTGTGTGTGTGTGTGTGTGTGTGTGTGTGTGTGTGTGTGTGTGTGTGTGTGTGTGTGTGTGTGTGTGTGTGTGTGTGTGTGTGTGTGTGTGTGTGTGTGTGTGTGTGTGTGTGTGTGTGTGTGTGTGTGTGTGTGTGTGTGTGTGTGTGTGTGTGTGTGTGTGTGTGTGTGTGTGTGTGTGTGTGTGTGTGTGTGTGTGCGTGTGCGTGTGCGTGTGTGTGTGTGTGTGTGCGTGTGTGTGAGGTGTGTGTGTGTATGTGTGTGTGCGTGTGTGTGTATGTGTATGTGGTGTGCGTGTGTATGTGTATGTGGTGTGCGTGTATATGTGTGTGTGGTGTGTGTGTGTGTGTGTGCGCTTGCGCGCTTGCAGTAATATTACTGTAATAGTTTCGCTGTAGTTCAAGTCCAGCTACTGCACGCGGCCTTCGGATACAACGAGCGCAGTGCGCGTGGTCGCCAGATTTGTTTGCTGTAAATAATAATTGTGATATGGTCTTTGGTGTCCCTTTAAGAAGTCGTATTTGATCATTTGGTGACTTATGGTCAATGCATAAATGTCAATGTACTTATGAATCGATGTGCCTTTATTCCATCGTAAGCCCTATCATTCCAAACACATATATAAAGCAAAACATCGTCTACGTCATCCTCAAAAGATCTAAAAATTACGAGGGACTTTAGCGACTGAAGTAATGAAAGGCGAAAGCCTGAGTGCCGCATTCTGCTACGCAACTGGCACTAATCAGTAGTTAAATGAATAATTAAAATTATTGATTGCTTAGTCATTAGGCAGTTTTTATTTGCATGATTGGACATTAATTAATACATTATTAATTATTTAATTTTAATTACTTGGTTATTTAATTGATTGAATATTAGTCATTAATTAATAATTGATCATTATTTTCCACATGGCCATATTAGGCACGCATTCGCGCATACATTGGTGGTGCTCTATGATTGGTCGAGACCTCTATGACGTCTTCCCGCCTCGGCTAATAAAAGCCTCCGCAAAAACGGGAACGTTTTGTCCACGACAGTATGAGCCATTAAAGGATTTCGCCTTAAAAACAAACAAACCGCGACAGTATCCATGAGACAACAATTGTCCCACAATAATTGTCATAGTGTTTATGGGCGATGACTGTCACGACTGTTGCTGACATATTTATACGAGACAAGATTATTGCGTCAAAGCTTTTCCGCCTGTGTGTCGCGCGTGGAGCGATGGGCATTTTTCACAGATTACATCGTCCGCGACACCCCTGATACGCACAGTCTGATTAGATGCAGAAAGACGAACGGTTAGGCGGCTTTATTAATCCCTATCTGGGAAACAGCGCGAAAGAACCATATACAAAGAAACCGAATGTTATGCGGTTCAAGAATAGCAAGAGCTTGACTTAAAATCAATACTGTATTCAGGACACGCTGAACTGTGTATATAGAGCGCATCTGAACATCTGGCAATGAATGTTGTAAGGCGTGTCACAGTCACGCGTACAAAATGCCGTTTCTCTTACTCTTGTCTGAGCACTTATGCTTCGGGCATTTTTTTCCCCCCTAATTTGTGCTGAAGGCGTGAAGCATTGAACTGCATATACGCGCACGGGCACTACGACGGAACCAGTTTGGACGACACGTAGCAAATGAAAGGGGGTGATTCACTCTGTCAGCCGACAATTTGCCGAACGCCTCCCTCGCGCCGGGGTGACGCGTACGCGAAAAGGCGAATTGTTTCGTCCCAAGCATGCGCTCTCGTCGTCGGCTTTGTGGCGTGGGCGAGGCACCGCAGCCCCCATTACCACCGTTGCGGGCATGCCGGCTCAAAGACAGCCTCGCAACGGTGGCCCTGATACGTCTTACTGTCATCTCGGCGAGCGGGATCAGATTTCGATCAGTGAGCCCCATGCGATTGTTTTCTTCACATCCTCAGAAAAAAACTAGGTATAGGAATGGACTAATCGCCCTCTGTAGTTCTCGCGGTCAATGGTTAGTCTGTTCTGAGGCTAACCATTTAGCAGTAGTTACATTATAGCCTTTTTTGAGCAACAAATGGGCGGTGAGTGACAGACCGTAGTAAAGGGCTTCCGATTAATTTCGATCCCCTGAGATTCTTTAAACCGGGGTGTTGATGAATCATGTGAAAAAATTTCAAAAACTTAACATTTCATGAGACGGCGAAACAAAAAGATTTTCCGTCTAGTAGAGAGATGTGGTTTCTGGTCGATAACTGACGATGTATACGCCTTAAAATGCACTCTATTTTTCATTCATACCATCACTCACTCACTCACTCACTCCCTACTCACTAATTCACTCACTGAACTCTCTCCCTCGTCAATCAGTTGTTCACTCACTCACTACTCACTAATTCACTCACTGAACTCTCTCCCTCGTCAAGCAATTGCTCATTCACTTACTCACTCACTACTCACTAATTCACTCACTGAACTTTCTCCATCGTCAATCAATTGTTCACTCACTCACTCACTACTCACTAATTCAATCATTGAACTCTCTCTCTCGTCAAACAATTGTTCACTCACTCACTCCCTACTCACTAATCC
The DNA here is from genome assembly GCF_055883805.1 of Amblyomma maculatum. Classification (NCBI taxonomy): domain Eukaryota; kingdom Metazoa; phylum Arthropoda; class Arachnida; order Ixodida; family Ixodidae; genus Amblyomma; species Amblyomma maculatum. Next base: position 94,104,168 of record NC_139351.1, read on the forward strand.
ACTCACTGAACTCTCTCCCTCGTCAATCAATTGTTCACTCACTCACTACTCACTAATTCACTCACTGAACTCTCTCCCTAGTCAAACAATTGTTCACTCACTCACTCACTCACCTATTCTCTCACTGTAGACCCAAGGACGAAGGGATCACTATCGTTACGTTACTAAGAGAAAACAGTTTCGCCGAGATAAAGAAGGTAGATGACTACGCCGGTCCAGCCAATAGGGAATGCATCCAACAAATCGTTACGAGGGGTTGGTTCAATTCTTATTTTTGTTAAAGACCGTTTGAGTCCGCGATGTCGCCTATTACAGTTGTGAGAATGCGAAGAAAAGGCTTCCGACAGCGCATTTGCTCTTTCAGGAAGGAAGGCCTTTAGTGAAATTGCAGACTGGGCTAAAATAGGCGGCTATTAGACAACCGTTGTGCAGAATCCCTTAGCCCGTTTTCTTATTTTAGTGAAATAAGATTGCAGTCCTTTCTAAAGTGACGTAAATCAAATGAATGATGCTACAGGTAGCCTTTGGTTATTTCACATTGCATTCAGGTTGCAGGAATCGGGGAGAATTTAAAGAATGGTTTGGTTTGATTTGTGCGGTTTAACGTCCCAAAGCGATTAAGGCTATCAGAGACGCTGTAGTGGAGGACTCCGGAAATTTCAACCACCTGGGGTTCTTTAACGTGCACTGACGATGAAAATGTTATGTCTGCATTGCGGCGGACACGCTTGTTCTGACGAATATATACAGCGGCGTCCCATAAGAATTACATTCGCTTTGCTAAATAGAGTGTTTATATAGGGATATAGTGTTAATATAGGAATGTTTATATAGGGATAGTTATGTGAGAACCATACCACCGTATACACCGTATACCTTTGCGGAGCAGTTTTCGTATGTACTTTTCATCTCTTGTTAATGTAGCGTAATTATGTTAAACAGAGCGAATGTATTATATTGTGATTTTTTACTTGCATTTGAACCATTGTACCGCGTAATGAAGGCGCTGATGGCCAGATCGGCTCCATAACCTGCTAAAGCTGTGTTCACATATTTTTGCTCGGAAAACCATCAACATTGTATTAATTTGAGAATAAACTTGATTTGATTTGATTTAAAACCACATTAACCGGTCTAGCAACAACTTTCCAGCGAACCTAGCAAGATGCAGTCAACGCGCGCAGGGCGGAAGAGCGGCAGCGAGGGACAAGCTTCGCGCAACAACACGCTGCCGACGTTCCTTGGCCTAAATATTTCTCCGGACTACGCTGCTGCTGCCCACCGTTCCGCTTCCGACCGTCAGGATTCCTGACAGCCCCCTCCCTCCTCCTGCAGACAGCGCCAACCAACTTTCATCCTTGGAACAATGGATATGAACCAGCGCCGTTGGCCGCTATCGCGCCCAGAGTGTGACCTACAAGTCGCAATACCTGGTCGCGGTTTCCCTCACGATGCAGTGCAGTGAATCGAAGAAACAGGGCCTCCTCCAGTATCCATGCGACCAAGGAAATATTCAAGCAGTAAAAAATTCCTTAATACGAAGACAATGAATTTTTTCTTGGCAGCGAGAAATTACCCATTATTATCCGCACCAATGGCAACCGATCTTCTTCAGAGAAAAGCTAAACATTAGCTTTCTAAACTCATCGCGTTTTCCGAAATATTGGTCGGTTTTCAGAACTTAAACTCGAGAAAGCTGTTTGTACTATAGTCGCTCTAACAAGGAAGCCTGCAGAAATTCAAGGGAAGGTGGCGTTAATAACCGACTGGATGCAACAATGGTGTTCATTCAACGCTAGCGATTTGAGTAGCCAACCTATAATGAGTAATTAATCACTATATTTATTGAATTAGATCCCGCCATGAAGGGCTACTGCAGCCACATTCGACGCGCGTTTATTGTTTGCATAAAAACGCTTTCGCACCGTCATTATTATCATTATCGTTTATTTATCCTTAAATGCTCCTGATAGGACACTGCATGCAGATCCAACAATGGTCTGGTTATTGGTGGCTTTAACGTCCCAAAGCGATTCAGGCCTTGGTTGGTTGGTTGGTTGGTTTGTGGGGTTTAACGTCCCAAAGCAACTCAGGCTATGAGAGACGCCGTAGTGGAGGACTCCGGAAATTTCGACCACCTGGGGTTCTTTAACGTGCGCTGACATCGCACAGCACACGGACGCCTTGCTTTTCGCCTCCATCGAAAAGCTGCCGCCGAGGCCGGGATTCGATCCCGCGTCCTTGGGAACAGTAGTCGAGCGTCGTAACCACTGCGCCACCCCGGCGGGGCGATTCAGGCCTTGAAAGATGCCGTAGGGGAGGGGTCCGCAAATTTCGACCACCTGGGATTCTTTAACGTGCCTTGGCATCCAACAATGTGCCCTGCATTAAGGCACGTTGCACTCAATGCATAGTTATACAAAAGCCTTTAGAAAGCGTTCTACAATGAACTTAGGTCTTCGTGATTTCGTTCCTGTGCATCCACATGATCCTATGTTAAACATATAGACATGATGGGGCGCTCAAATTGATTCTCGTCTCCCTAATTAAATATGAGTCTTCAAAATGTCCTAGGTGGCTAAATGTGGAATGAAACTGCCAATCATTTGGTATAGAAACTTTCCGCGAAGGCTTTACATATATGTATTGGCGAAAGAGTTGTACAGAGGCAGCACCGCTGCATTGGTGCCTGCTACTGGTAGCCGCAGACAGTGCAACTTTCATTGGTGTCATAACGCGTTGCTAAAGTTAAAAGTTAAATTGGTTCACAGGAAGGGAACGGCGCAGTAACTGTCACACTTGTTCTGTGGACACCCGAACCACGCCGTAAGGGAAGTGCGTTGCTGTGACGAAGTTTCATAGTGGCACCACGCTGACATTAAAAAATCACACTCAGTGTTCTTACACATAGTCATGACAGCAGGATCTGATACAGCGAGCTCAACGGACGGCGATGGAATCCTGGATTGAGAGCAACCGACTATTGGTTGGAGGTGGACGAGGTCGACGGAGAAGACTCCTTGAGATGCAGCAAGGAGACGCCTCTGATGACAAAAACCGTTGAAAAAAAAATAGAGCCAAATAAAGTTTCTCCTTCCTTCCTTCCTTCCTTCCTTCCTTCCTTCCTTCCTTCCTTCCTTCCTTCCTTCCTTCCTTCCTTCCTTCCTTCCTTCCTTCCTTCCTTCCTTCCTTCCTTCCTTCCTTCCTTCCTTCCTTCTCTGGCGCAGGAAATTAAGCACTAAGAACAGAGGCGCCTATGTTTTCAGCGTCTGTCCATGCCTTGCTTTACGCTGGTCTACATAAGATTATTAGTCCTGCGGGGGAGGGGGGGGGGGATTGATCACTTAGGTGTGATCGCATGTATTTGTTTTGCATATTGATTAAATTTGTGGCCTCGACCTCGTAGCCTCTATTGCAATTCTAGCAAAAGGTCGCCCTGACTGTGGCGCTTACCAGCTCGCGCTCTCTCTCAGGAAAAGCAGAACAGGAAATTATGCAAAGTGTGGTTACTATTTCACTGATCATGACTTTTAAAATAAAATTTAAAATTCAATTAAAACTCTGGAGAATAATACGCCGCGTGATATCATTAGTAAGAGCAAAGCCTAAAGATGCAGCTGTTACGGAAACTTTATATTATATTTCAGCGCAAAGTCTGCATGGGTATGCGTGTTTCTTACAGGTGAATAAAAGACACCGAATATATAAGAATGATCCATGGTTACATCAACTGTGTGCGTTCCTATGAATTCCCTCTGCTCTGGATCAGTTATGCGATATATTTTACTGACCAAACAAGCACTGTCCTCGGTGCTTGCCGATGTTGAGGGAAGGATGATGGGAGCATCTTGTCGGAAGTTCCTTGCGAAAGCAACACAACGCTAGTCGCTGAGCCATTTCGCGGAGCTCTGGAAAGGCCAAGGTGCGCATGCGCGAGCAGCGGGTGACGTCACACGGCACATCGCCATGCTCTCCATTTCCCTCGCCGACAGTCTCCCTCACTCTCTCTCCCTCTCTGATGTGCAGTAGCGATTGTGCATCGCCATCTCCATGGTTTGGGGTGTATATATGTGGCTAGCGGCGCGCTGCACTCAGAAGTCAGCCATGGAGAAGAATAGTAAAGCGGCGGCTGAACGGCATAGGAGAGTCGAAAAGCTTAACTCTTCAGATCCCGAAGTGGTTGCTTGGCAGAAGGCGCGGTGGATCGTAACCCTCCACTATGAAACCTCTATCTCGCTCCCTCTCTTTCACTCCCACCTTCCTCCCTTCCCTTACGGCGTGGCGCATGTGTCTGCAGAGAATTGTGACAGATACTGCGCCTTTTCTATCTATCCCGTGAATCAATTTCAAACGCCTCTGATGCCTGCTGTACTAACCCCTCCTAGAAATCTGGGTCTGCTTCTGTTTGCTGTATGGTGCGGCGTTCGAGGAAGCGCAAATGAAAGGCGCCGCACGAACGCCTGGATCGGACGCCCGGCGGGGTCAGCTTCATATATGCATGGTTGATTGGTTGGTTGCACAACCTTTATTTCCATCGGAAAGGGGCGTCCTCTTCCCCACCCCCGGCACATGTGCCGGGGAAGACGAAGTGGAGCCCGAATCCGTCTCCCAGCCAAACCCCCGACCCTTGCGCGTGCGAGTGTGTCCCGTGCTGCGGGGGATGCCAGGTCTCGCCCTGCCAGCACACCCTCCTCCCTTGAGGAGCTTTCCAGTGCGACCCCCTTTAACCTTGGTCTTCGCCTGCAGCGCACCGACGTCGCCCGCGCCCGAGGCGAGCCCCAGTGCTGGTCCGGACTCGTGGCTCTCCGCCTAAGCTCCCTGCTTCTCCTTCGGGAGCGCAGTGGTGCTGGCCCATGCCAATTTCCCGCGGACCGCAAGGTTCGTGGGCCTCGACGCACCCAGCGTCACCTGCCACTTCTGCGGCCTTCCCTGCTGCTTCGGCAGCAACCCCGGAACCTCGTGCTCTCGGGCCTCGACGCGCCGCCCTACCCGGCGGCTCTTCCAGCGTCCCCCGCCGCGCCTAAGCTTCGGCTGAGGTACCACTGCGGTCCCTTACGCTGCCTCCAAGATATCCCCAGAGACAGTGTCCCGTGCGCTTCCCGCTCATGGTCCTCGAAGTGCCATCTTCCCAGATGACCCTCACCCGCCGCGCCGCTGCCGCGGTAGCAGTTTCCCAGCGGTCACCCCAACTGCCACCCGGACTTTCTGATAACACAGCGTACTGCAGATCCTCTGCAGTCCTCCCGGCGTCTTGATCTCTAATGGGACCAGGACGTTTGCCGAGCAGCACACTGCTCGCACCTAAGCCGACCCTGCACTGGGCTCGGACTTGCCGGACGTGGTTGCGCTTGTGTTGTGCGTGTTACCCGCGGGGCACCCACGATAGCCGTTTGTTGTCTGCGAACCTCCTTGCGGTGCTTCCGCGCCTCGGCCCCTGACTCTGTGGACTATTGCTCGCGCGTCCTCCTCCCCGCCCTCTCAACCGTTCCCTACCCATTCCCCTGGATACCAAGAGTGCCGCCGCTCGCTCAGGCTGGCATACGTCGTGTCCAGTACTCCATCCCCCACATCATAGTTACCACCACCACCACGGGCAGTCGTGCACCCGCGGATTAAAGGCTGGCAGGTAGCCCTTCGCTTGTTGCACCCCGCCGGGTTGGCGCAGTGGTTACGGCGCTCGACTACTGTTCTCAAGGACGCGGGATCGAATCCAGGCCTCGGCGGCCGCTCTTCGATACAGGCGAAAAGCACGGCGCTCGTGTGCTGTGCGATGTCAGTGCAGGTTAAAGAACCCCAGGTGGTCGAAATTTCCGTAAGACGTCTCTCATAGCCTGAGTTGCTTTGGGACGTTAAACCCCACAAACCAAACCAAACATTGGCTTGTTGCGGCCTCTTCCGCCAGATGGACGGTGTGGTGCCGGATCGCAGGGTCTGCACTTCGCAGCAGGGTATCCCAGGCTTCTCTACGTGTTATATTTGGTCCTATGCCTGGAGATTCTGGGCATTCCCAAAATATGTGGTCGAGGGTCCCTCTCGCCCCACAGTGTTTGCACAGATCATTGTCCCTAAGGTCTGGTAGCGCGTAAAATGCCACGCCTGCCGCCCCTGGTAACGAGGCGGCTCACGAGCTAGCCCGAGCTCTCTACTTCCGGGTAGCCGTCGAGCCCCACGAACACTGGGCACACGACGAGCGTCTGCAAAATTACGGGGAAATCGTCGACCATTATAAATTGGGACGGAGACTTGTACCCCAGCCAGATGTTAGCCTAAATAATAGAGACGCTGTCGCGTGGAGGCTGCTATAAACTAATATCTTCGCGAAGGTGATCATCAGTGACATCAAATCGTCAATAAGGATTTTCTGCAAAGGCAAAATATCATACTACGCTTTGAACATATTACCGAAAAGCAACATAGACAGAGGGATCACCCTAACATGGGCCCCCGCTCATACCAACATACCAGGAAACGAAGCGGCCAACGCCCTTGCCCGAGCGCTCATTATCCGGGGGGGGGGGGGGGGGGAGACGCGGGCCTCAATCTAACTTTAAGATAGAGACGCTCGCGACCTACAACGAAGTCATTGAGCATTACAAGTTAGGACGGCGGAAATATCCACCCCCAGATAGGTCCCTCACATCCACAGAGGCAGTCACCTGGCACCGCCTGCAAGCCAAGAACCACATGTCTCCCAGATGGAGATACCTCACGCAAACTGGAAATCTGGAGGACCAATTCTGCAGATTCTGTAAAGACACTGGAACTCTTAAACATAGCCTCTGGGAGTGCAGCCACTCCCCAGGCTACAATTTATTGAAGGACGCAGATGCATGGGAGACTGCGCTTCATAGCGAAGACCCGGCGACGCAGGCCAACATTGTCCGTCTGGCAACCGAAGCGACGAACCGCTTCGTCTAGTAACCCCTGCCCCTTAGGGTGACATCGGGCTCCCAGGAGGCCTGCGAGTGGTACCGGAACTCTGGTGTCACCTCTTCCGGACAATAAAAGTTTTCACCACCGCCACCGCCATGACCCCGATCGCGTATTTGGCTTTACCCGGGACGGCAGCATGAGCGGGTGTCCAAATTAACTTAATTGTTTTAATCAGCGTTCTTTCAGTGCGGATTGTGGCTGCCTCTGGCGATATAAGTTAAGTTAAATTGGTTCACAGGAAGGGAAAGGCGCAGTAACTGTCACACTTGCTCTGTGGACACCCTAGCCGCGCCGTAAGGGAAGGGAGGAAGGTGGGAATGAAAGTGGAAAGAGAGAAAGAGGAGCCGTAGTGGAGGGCTACGGAGTAATTTCGACTACCTGGGGATCTTTAGCGTGCGCTGACATCGCACAGCACACGGACGCCACTTCGTTTCGCCTCCATCGAAACGCAGCCGCCGGAGTCGGGTTCGAACCCGGGAACTCCGGCACAGTAGTCGGGCGTCTTACCACTGCACCACCCCGGCGGGGCTAGCGATATCCTCTCCTTTCCAAAATTTTGGATGGCAGTTTTGCTGATGAACTTGGCTTCCATTCCTACTAGCGCTATCGCAACTTCTTCCGCAGTCGCTATGTTGCGGCCTCTGATGGCTGCCGCGGACCGGCGCCTCTCGGCTATTGACTACCGAAGCTACCGTCGCACCTGTTCTGCCACTTGCCGCATCAACAAAGACTACCTTCTTCGCTCCCATAATCTTGAACCGTCGCTCTAGAACTTCGGCTCGTTTGGCCCTTCTTTCGACATTACATTCTGGATGCATGTTTCTAGGGAAGGGGGGGACTACCAAGACGTTCCTGCTTTCCCTATTAATTGTGACTTTTTTTTAACTCCTCTGTCTGGGTTTAAGGCCTACTTTTGCAAGGATGACCCTGCCCGTCTCGGTCGTGCTTAGCCTGTCTAACTGGGAGCCACGTCTGGCATAACACGTGCATAACACGTGGGCCAGTTCTGCCCACGTGTTATGCCCCCCCCCCCCCCCCCCCCCCCTAGTTCAAGAAGTCATTCGCTCGAGATACCCATGGGCAGTTCTAGCGCCTTCTTAAAGCATCTTCGGATCAGCCAGTCTAATTTGTCTTTTTCTCCGGCCTTGATGTCCAGGTAGGGCATGGCATAACTGATTCTGTTTATTACGTACGCCTGGATTAGTTTTAGTAAATTTCTCTCCTTGAGACCTATTCCTTTAGTGGCGACCCTCCTCAAGAGCCCGAGGGTTTGCATCGCGTAACTTTCTAATTTCTTCAGGATCTCTCCGTTATGGCCGTGGGATTGGATGGGCATCCCCAGTATCCTATCCGATCTACTTTTGGCACCGGTTTGCTCTCTACCTGAATGTGAAACTCCCCGCTATTCTTGCAGCGGAGGTACTGTGGGTTATATGCTAACAACTCCGATTTTAGCGGGGAGCACGAAAGTCCCCTTTCAGCCGTGTAATCGACAATGATGTCGGTAGCTGCCTGCAGGAATTCCTCCGTACTCGCATCGCTCCCCTGGTTAATCCAGAGGTTGATATCGAAATTTAGTCCCTTGTTTTGGTTAAGTTTAAGTTTACCAGGGCTCTCTGCTATCGCCTTTCCTAGTCATTTTATATGCATGAATCGTCTGGTAACGTCATGACCTGTCGTGATCTGTCATGATGGTACATCGTGCGCCCCTTGTCGAACACAACCACCATTTCATCGAAGGCATCAAACTTCGCCAGCGTTCTATAATTCGTTTACAGGAAAGGAAAGGCGCAGTATCTATCACTCGCGGAATCCCGCTATAATTATCACAGTAGACAAGGGAAATTATAAAGAGCGTTTCACGATCCGGGGCGTGACGCAGTTGGTAAAGCGCAGGGCTGGGGATCCAAGAGATAGAGGTTCGATTCCCGGTGCACTATGATTGAATGCGAATAATACGGCTCTATAATCACCATGTCTACCCTCTTCAATGAAACCATAAGCTTCAACCATAGCGAAACAATTAGGCGTAGTCATAGCAAAACCGCAAGCGTAGCTATGCGGATGTTGCTTTCGCAATGCTCCAGGTTTAACTAGAGCTAAACCACAGCCAATTATTGTACTTGCACTGTAAACACGAAGCCAGCACATGTTGGCCTCCTTGGCAACGAGGAGGTTAATTCCCTAGCCCGAGGTCTTACTTTCCGGGCTAGAGGAATGGAGCCCCCTCTACAGGCCGAGGAGCGCCTGCTCTCCTTCCGCGATATTATCTTGTTCTACCGGGACAAACGAATGGAATATACACCCCCAACCCCCTCTCTCACCCTAGCGCAGGTCGTACACTGGCTAAGCTTGCAGACTCGAACTTCACCCTACTCTGCACTTCTACATGCCCGATACCCAGACCAGTTTTCCCCGTCATGCAGACTCTGTGGCAAACCAGGACACTTCCTACACATCCTTCTTACATGCCCCACCTTTCACCATCCCCCATCACCGAACTTAGCAGAGTCCTACTGGGAATCTCTCATGAAGAGCATCTCAAGTCAAGACCAACGGAAGATCATTTCCAGTGCTATGAGGAGGATTGCTCTTCAATGACTTTCTTTTGCCTTGTAAGGGTGTCTCCCATATAGTAAGGGAGCACCCAAGTGCCATGCAGGGGGCTTCGCCCCCAATATTTGTTCCAAATGGCAATAAAAGGTTTCTACCACCACCACCGGGGTGGCTATCGGTGCGGCCCTACTACCGAGCAATTCGGGTAGAAAATTCCGGATGCGCAAGTAACTTGTCGTCACTTAGAGACAAGCCTATTAGCTACGACAGCAGGAGCCACTCTTCAGGCGCGCGTCCACTCGTTCGCCGGAGCCAAACGACCAACTAAACTTGCAGCGTGACTTCGGCAACGAGCCTATGGCGCGTTTCCTGCAACGCCAAAACGGAGAGCGCTGGTACAGCTATGCACGCGCCGGACAACCACCAGTTCTTTCTTCTCAGCAATATTGTTTTTTATTTGTCGCTGTCCTTAGTATAGGTGTGCGCGTGCACATGGAGGCTCAGACACATCCAAGCACTGACGGGCGCGTACGCGTGGCCTGCCCATTTGCAGGCGATGAAGAGCACTTTCCGCATGGCTGGGCTCCGCCGCACACGCGAATTCTGATTCCGTCCGCGCTCAGCGCCCTGTTTTAGGGCTGCTTGTCCCTTCGGACTAGGTAGGCTTGTGTTCAGCAACCGGAGCGGCAACTGGAGTGGCCGTAGTTGCAAACGCACACCGGAGTTTAATATAGGTGTCGACTGACCAGTTCAACGCCACGCAGGATTCTGAATGCATCCTGTACGTGGAGCGTGTCGGTATGCAGGCTACCGTTGATTCAAAACCAATTTATCATTGAAAGATTAGTGCAAACAGTCACTACTAGGCTATGCAATAGTTACGAATGCCGTTCAGATACGTTGTCCTCCAGGTATCAACTGCAAATCGAAGTTTTTAGATGCGCATTTGCCATATTCTGTTTGACGCATCCCAGTTCAAATCACTCTGTACGATAGAATACCGCTGCCGCCGTGTATCTGGCAGAGTACAATTAGCGGATTGGACAGCTGAACCAGATGGCGAGATGGCGATCGGGATGAAATCTCGATCGCGGCACTTCCACGTCGATGAAGGTGAACTGCGGGGAGATGAGAGGGAGCACTAAAAGAATCAAGTGGTAATTAGTAGAAAAAAATGGTAACTATATCACCACGCGGCGTGTCCTTCCCATCTTATTCATATCCCGGCCTCGGCGGCCACTTTTCGATACAGGCGAAAAGCAAGGCGCCCGTGTTCTGTACGATATCAGTGCACGTTAAAGAACCCCAGGTGGTCCAAATTTCCGGAGTCCTCCACTACGGCGTCTCTCATAGCCTGAGTCGCTTTGGGACGTTAAACCCCACAAACCAAACCAAACATTGGCTTGTTGCGGCCTCTTCCGCCAGATGGACGGTGCGGTGCTGGATCGCAGGGTCTGCACTTCGCAGCAGGGTATCCCAGGCTTCTCTAAGCGTTATATTTGGTCCTATGCCTGGACCTTTTGGACAGTCCCAAATTATGTGGTCGAGGGTCCCTCTCGCCCCACAGTGTTTGCACAGATCATTGTCCCTAAGCACTGGTAGCGCGTGAAATGCCACGCCTGCCGTCCCTGGTAACGAGGCTTCTCACGAGCTTGCCCGAGCTCTCTACTTCCTGGTAGCCGTCGAGCCCCCCGAACTCTGGGCACACGACGAGGGTCTGCAAAATTACGGGGAAATAGTCGACCATTGTAAATTGGGACGGAGACTGGTACCCCCGCCAGATGTTAGCCTAAATAATAGAGGCGCTGTCGCGTGGAAGCTGCTATAAACTAATTCCTTCGCGAAGGTGATCCTCAGTGACAGCAAATCAGCAATAAAGAATTTCTGCAAAGGCAAAATATCATACTACGCGTTGAACATATTACCGAAAAGCAACATAGACATAGGGATCACCCTAACATGGGCCCCCGCTCACACCAACATACCAGGAAACGAAGCGGCCAACGCCCTTGCCCGAGCGCTCATTATCTGGGGGGGGGGGGGGGGGGGGGGGGACGTGAGCCTCAACCTAAGTTTAAGGTAGAGACGCTCGCGACCTACAACGAAGTCATCAAGCAATACTAGTTAGGACGGCAGAAATATCCACCTCCAGATCGGTCCCTCACGTCCGCAGAGGCAGTCACCTGGCGCCGCCTGAAAGCCGAGAACGACACGTCTCCCAGATGGAGATACCTTACGCATAGTGGAAATCCGGATGTCAAATTCTGCAAATTCTGTAGTGTGCGATGGTGGGCGAGCAACTTGCAGTGGGTGACTGGTGCGGTGAGATATGCGTGCTGTGGCTGTGATGTACGGTGCTTGATTAAGAGAAAAGTAAAAAAAACTTGTGAAAGAGAGCGAAGCTAGCGATGCGGCGACGAAATGAGAGGAGTGGCAATCCGGATTTCACTTTCAAAGTTGAAACACTGGTGTCGTATGAGGAATGAATGAACCGGACGGCGCGATTTTGAACAGATTCCAATGCAGTGATTAGGTATGCTTGATGTGGGTTCCAGATGGCAAATGCATATTTTAATTTCGGTCTTACCAGTGATTTGTATGCGAGCAGCTTTACCTGAGATGGGGCCAGACGAAGATGACGCTTAAGGAAACCTAGTGTTTTATTTGCTGCTGAAATGATGTTACTGATATGAACGCGCCATGACAGATCAGGACAGATGGTGGTTCCCAGATATTTGTACGATTCTGTTAGCTCAATTGGTGTATTAGAAACCGAGTAATAAAAGCGATAAGGGTTACGACGACGAGAAAATGACATGAATTTGCATTTAGTAGGATTAAGGGACATCAACCAATTATTGCACCAGTTTAATACACTGTTAAGATCTGCCTGAAGGGTGTGTTGATCATCACGATTGTTAATGGTACGGTAAATAACACAATCATCCGCGAACATTCTAATATTGCGGGAAACATGCATGGGCAAGTTTTTAATATGTATTAGGAATAGAAGGGGACCAAGGACAGATCCTTGCGGGACGCCGGATGTTACTGGGACGGAATTAGACAAGTGGCCCTTAACATAGACTGACTGCGAACGATTAGTTAGAAATTCTTCAGTCTATTTTAAAATATTAGGTTGTAGGTTGAGCTGCGAAAGTTTTAGTAATAAACGGCGGTGAGGGACCTTGTCAAAGGCTTTCGCAAAATCTAGAAAAATGGCATCGGTCTGCATGTTACGGTCGGTATTAGTATGTAAGTCATGAAGGAAGAGTGCTAGTTGGGTTTCGCATGAGAGGCCCTTGCGAAATCCGTGTTGCGAAGGATGGAAAAATTCGTTTGAGTCAAGAAAATTGATCATTTGTGAGTATACGACGTGTTCCATTATTTTACATGGTACGCTAGTTAAGGAAATGGGGCGGTAATTCAAAGGTAATTCTTTGTTACCAGATTTGTAGACTGGAATGACCTTTCCCTGTTTCCAGTCCGCTGGAATGATTCTTGAAGAGAGTGACTGTGAAAAAAGGAGACAAATAGGCGGCACCCAGGTAGTGTTCACATTCTTCAAAAGTTTTGAATTAATTAGGTCGATACGAGCTGCGGATTAAAGTTTCATATTATTAATTATGGATGAGATGCCCTCTACGCTAAAGGTGATAGCCGGCATGAAGGATTCCAAGTGAAAGGATGATAAGTGTGGAGGCGCGTCAAACTCGGTGGTGAATACAGATGCGAATGCATGGTTACAAATGTCTGCGCAGTCGTTATCAGTAACAGGTTCATGGAAGTCATTAGTTAACGTAATACGCGAACGGTGAGTAGGATTTAAGACCTGCCAAAATTGCTTTGGGTTGCTTATTAGTAGGTTTGGTAAGTCGTGGTGATAAAATGAGTGCTTGGCATTTCAAACGGAATGTAAGTATAATTTTTCAATTTTGTAGTATTTTTCCATGCGGCGGGTGTGTCGATCCGTTTGGCGGAGCGAAAAAATCGTTTCTTTTTGTTTTCTAGACGTTTTAAAGGACGGGTAAACCAGGGTTTATTACGGTTTGTGTGAGAAGTAATCATTGGGACAAATGGATCATTGAGATTGTTTAATTTGTTCTTGAAAATCAACCAGTTTTCATGAATTGAGCGAGTGTGAAATACAGCTTCATATTCAGGAAAGATGTTAAGATTTTCAGTTATTGCGTTATAGTTGCCTTTATCGTATAGACTTATTGTTTTTTCAGATGTCTATTTTTTAGTAGAGCGAAATGAAAATTGAACATGTATGACTTTGTGATCACTGATTTCCGGAAGGTAACCGATAGATGTTAGTTTTTCGGGGCTATTGGTTAATATCAAATCGAGTGTGTTTGCCGATTCTCGTGTCACACGGGTTGGCTGCGACACTAACTGCGTTAGGTTAAAATTTAGACACATTTCGATAAAGTTCTTTTCCTCTGCATGACATGTTATTGCGGAGCTAGTTAATTTCTGCCAGTCAATGTCAGGGTAGTAAGAAGGATGTACATTTGAATATGTGGAAAGAAGTTTATGAATGGTATTATTGGGATGACGTGGAAAGTCAGGATTAGTCTGCGGAGGTCTGTAGCAAACGCCGAGACGTACTGTTACGGGGGGGAGTGCGACAAATGAGCCATAATGATTCGATGTAAGAAGTGTCGTCAACAACAGAGCATGACATATCCCTATGAATTGCGACAAGGACACCACCACCCCGTAAATCTTTCCGATCATTTCTATATACATTGAAATCAGGCAAATCAGTTAGTACTTCAGCAACCGGTATATCACTTATTAGCCAAGTTTCAGTGAACATAAGTATGTTGCTCCTGGATGACGAGATGATGTTTGATACGAGTTCACGTTTAGGAAGAAAGCTCCGGATGTTAGTGAATATTACGGAAAACGAAAGAACATTGCGGGGCTTGTAAGGTCGATGTTTTGTTGATGGTTGGCGACTAGGGAACTGCTATGCGACTTTTTTAACAGTATCAGGCGATGCGTCGAGAGTGAGCGTTTAGATCCGATATGCAATGTTTTAAAGCGTTAAGAGTACTTGTCAGAGTGTGCTTTGGCAAATGTTAGCAATTGCTTCCGTGCGTGTCGAACGGGGCGGAAAAAGTCTCCACCAATGCTGTAATTGGTGTTTTTTAATTTCCGGCCATTAGATAGAGGGCGCTTTTTGTCTTCTATGATAAGAATTTGATGATTACAAGACGAGTTCGATCGGCTGAGTAATTTCCAAGACAATGGGCTCTTTCTATGTCGGTAGGTTCAACCCGTATACCTAGATTACTTTGACAGATATCAATAACTAATTTTTCGGACTCGGGCCATGATTCAGTGCTATTGTCGGGGATGCCAATGATATAATGCAGCTGCGCATTGTTGGCAACTGGAACATTCCTCTGGGTTCGGGTGGCGAAGAACAAGTGTTTGTGATATACTTTAGGATATGTATGAGTTTGTAGCTGACGCCTTGCCACAGCTTCGGCCTTAGTGAGTGTTGGGTGCGGTGGGGGCAATTTTGTTCTTTGCATTCAGTAATACTGAGTCCTGTGGGTGTAAGAGTACAAAGCTGCGAATGTACCCTAGCTCTTGTTCTAGAATTCGCCCTCCGCATCCTCCGACAGCGCCCGGAAAGTAGCTGCTCAGGCCAGCACATCCACTCTCATTGCCAGGAAAGGAGGCGTGATCACCTGGAGGGTAGGTTGTCAGAATAAGGGCACATATTCAAAACGAATATCACCCATTCCTGCTTTTAGCGTACCTTTGTCTGAGGAGATGAAAACGATCAAGGTGAGTTCCGAAGCGCAGAAAGAAAAGGCAGGCTGTTAACGGTGCGCCAGTATTTTCAACCTTTGACTTGAGTTACTTCAAACTATCTTACATTCAAAGGAGTACAGCGTCGTCGCCGGCGTATGTTGTCTTCTAGACAAATCAGTACGGCGGTAGGCGCCTAAGCGCTGGTTCAAAGCCTACAGGGTGTTTGTGAAATTGTCAGAAAGCCTGGTTGTGCTTTCGACGGCACTGGCTTCCGGTTTCCAGAACAGCTACCGAGCACCGGCCCGGGTTCGACCAGCGGCCTATAGGCCGCGTTCACGAGTCTCCCCTCAAGTCTACTGCATCTATAAAGGCTGTGGCGTGCACAATAGTGCTAATAATTAACCCAGATACTTTAA
>NC_139351.1:94124847-94187347 GCF_055883805.1 Amblyomma maculatum
GCGCTCTAGGCGGAGGCAAACAGTAATGAATGAAAGAAGGCGGGAAAGAATGGACCAGAAGCATGGAAGAAAAAGCGCGTTTCCTTACGGTCAGCGCAGCAGTTATTGAGCTCGCTCATATGCACGGCCTGTTTCACACGGCGGAGGAGGCGATGAGCGGCTGACGCGGCGGGGGGTGAACGAAGCCTCTTTATGTATGCTGGTCACGAAAACGGCGAACGACTCTGGGGTGCAGGTGCGCGCGCGTCATACACCGCATCCAAGAGCCCAGGAGTAGCGGAGACATACACTGCGACATTCAGCGCCTCACTGCGGCGATGCAGAGAACCACACTGGTTTTCATGCCTGTGTGACTTGACTAGGTGGTATGTGGAGGGGGAGGGGGGGGGGGGAGTTAACGCTTTGGCGTTACGTGATGCGCTGTGAAGATTTGCAAGGTTTTACTTACTGTACCGGCTGCGTCTTGACCTCGTTGAAACTGCCTATCGTGCAACGCTTTGCGATGCGTTTAAGCAGTATGTGTAGCTTTGTTATTTTTTTTCTTCTGGTGTCCACTGATATATTGCCCGGATTTGTTGCTTGTGTTTGTTTATTAATTTTGTGTGGCGAATTATTTTGGAGTAATTATTGATTGCCCTGGTTTGTTTCTAGCGTTTATTTATTACTTTGGTACAATGAAGTGTTTGTCTATTACCACCCTTTACTGTAATGCCCACCAGGGGGATATGCAGGTACTGGAATCAATAAAGAAAATATGAATTTTGAAGGAAGTCGTATATTAGAGGGTTACGGATTTTCTAATTTGGACGAGCTGGGGAATTTTAGAGCACACTCTTAGCACTGTACTTGAGCGTGAATTCCTCCATTGCGCCTCTAACGGTATGCAGGCCATAAGGGCCGAGGTTGCATCTAACGGCTTGGGGCTGTCAACGTACGCTGAACGCACTGAGCTACTTTCTTGTAAAACTTGTGGGGCTAGTTGTGTTATTTTTAGACTCGCAGCCGTGTAGACGCTTAGACGCGTAGAAGTGTAGACGCTTAGACGCATAGACGCATAGACGCATAGTCGCGTAGACGCCTAGACGCTTAGACGCGCGACAGGAATGAGGGCGACGAAAAAAGCGCTACAAAAGCAAAGTGTGAATTTTATTTCGTGAAGTGGCATACAAAGTGTATATCAGCGACCCAGATGTTCATTTTCAGCCTAATAAAGAGACATCAGTGCTCGAAAGATGCGCAGAAATGGCTATCGAGCGAACAAGAATCCAAATCGTGCGAAAACATTATTATCATCTGGAAGAATTTACTGTGCCGCCTCTAAACTGCAAATATTTGTATTATTATCATTACAAACTTGTCTGCGAAAATAAACATGCAAGTGACCCACGTTATAACCTGAGCTACTGGGGGGGGGGGGGGGGGGGGCAGTCGTTAAATAATCTTTGCAAAGTGCAGCCTCGTATATATTGTCACGATATTGGCGACTAGGGCTAGGCTATCAGAGCCGGTGCAGGTGGAATTATAAGGTCCAAGCTTTAGGTACGTCCTTCTAGTCCGGAGCCGATTCACTTCGTCCTCTTTCTCCGAGCGCCACTTCGTCTTTCGCTGCGAGCGCCCCCTGGCATTCCTCCCTCCTTAAGCGTGACGCACACGGCACACGTGCACACAGGTGGACAAAAGCAAACGAAAAAAAAAGTTTGCAGATGCCGTCTTTCAGTTACCGCGTAAAATACGGCTTCATGCGTAGGACATGAACTGTCTCTGGACGAGGTAGCCGACGGCCTCTCTGCTCTGGGCCATCTGGGAGGACCTCATAGTTAACGTCGCTGAGGCGCCGCAAGACTTTATATGGTCCGAAGTAACGGCAAATCAGCTTTTCTGATAGGCCACGGCGTCGAACAGGAGTCCACACCCACACCTGGTCCCCGGTGTTGTAGGAAGCTTGTTTGTGGCGGAGGTTGTACCGGCGTGAATCCTTGTCCTGTTGCTGGGCGATGTGGACGCGTGCTAGTTGGCGTGCTTGCTCAGCATGTTGGGCAAAGTGTTCGGCGTCAGTAGAAAGCTCGGTATCTATTTCGCAAGGGAGCATTGCGTCCAGCATCGTCCGAACCTCTCTGCCGTAAACTAGGCGAAACGGCGTGAAGCGTGTCGTCTCTTGGACTGCCGTATTGTACGCGAATGTCACATATGGTAGGATAGCATCCCAAGTCTTGTGCTGGGCGTCGACATACATCGCCAGCATGTCCGCAATGGTCTTATTAAGCCTTTCAGTCAGCCCATTGGTCTGCGGATGGTAAGCAGTAGCTTTTCGATGCGCCGTACCGCTGAGATGAAAAACTTCGGCCAACATTTGTGAAGTAAAGGCAGTCCCTCTGTCAGTAATAATACAGGTCGGAGCACCGTGCCGCAGCATGATCTGGTGTACGAAGAAATGGGCAACCTCCGATGCTGTACCACTAGGTAACGCTTTGGTCTCGGCATATCGAGTCAGGTAGTCTGTGGCGATGATTATCCAGCGGTTGCCCCCGGAGGATCGAGGGAAAGGACCGAGAAGGTCCATGCCGACTTGATCAAACGGTGCGCGTGGTGGTATTATGGGCACGAGAAGGCCTGCAGGCTTTGATTGCGGAACCTTCCGACGCTGACATTGCCGACAGCTCTTAACATAGCGCTTAACGACAGTTGCAAGGTTAGGCCAGTAGAATGTTTTTCGTATTCTAGCAAGTGTGCGAGTATAGCCCAAGTGACCAGAAGTTGGTTCATCATGGCACGCGGAAAGGATTTCCTCTCGCAGTGCTGCGGGTACCACGAGGAGGTAGGTTCTCGAATCGGATCTAGAGCTGTGCTTATAGAGTACACCACTTCTCAGGCAGAAAGTTGAGAGGCTCCGAGAAAAGCACTTAGGTATTGTGGCTGGCTGACCTTCTAAATAATCGATCAGGGCTCGTAACTCTGGATCAGCACGCTGCTGATGAGACATGTCTGAAGCATCAACAGCTCCGAGAAAACTGCCAGAGTCACCCGTATGTGGTGAAGCGAGCTCGACGGGCGCACGAGAGAGAGCGTCAGCATCTTCATGTTTATGTCCGGACTTGTAGACTATAGTAAGGTCAAACTCCTGTAGGCGAAGGCTCCATCGCGCCAGGCGGCCGCATGGGTCACGCAGGTTGGCCAGCCAACACAAGGAATGGTGGTCAGTGACCACTTTAAATGGGCGACCATAGAGGTAGGGGCGAAATTTTGCAGCCGCCCAAATTACGGCGAGGCATTCCTTCTCAGTAGTTGAGTAGTTCATCTCGGCGCGGGATAAAGCACGGCTGGCATAGGCGACGACTCGTTCCACACCCTCTTGACGTTGCACGAGAACCGCCCCAAGGCCAATGTTACTGGCGTCAGTGTGGATTTCTGTTTCACCGTGCTCATCGAAATGGGCTAGAATAGGCGGCGATTGGAGACGGAGACGCAACTCGGTAAAAGCAGCTTCTTGCTCGTGACTCCAAACAAAAGGGGTGTCTCCCCGGGTGAGCCGAGTCAGCGGTTCAGCAAGATCAGCGAAGTTATCGATAAAACGGCGGTAATAACTGCACAAGCCGAGAAATCTGCGAACAGCTTTCTTGTCACGTGGAATCGGAAATTTCGCAACAGCAGTAAGCTTGTCAGGGTCGGGCTTCACGCCGGCAGCGCTTACGACATGACCGAGGAATTTAAGCTCTTGGTAGCCAAAGTGACATTTCTGTGGCTTAAGCGTCAATTTAGCGGATCGAAGGGCTTCGAGTACTGACCGCAGGCGTTTAAGATGTTGTGAAAACGATTCTGCGAAGACCACCACGTCATCTAGGTAGACTAGGCAACACTGCCATTTAAGCCCAGCGAGGACAGTGTCCATCATCCGCTGAAATGTGGCCGGCGCGGAACAAAGTCCGAAAGGTAGAACTTTAAATTCGTAAAGTCCGTCGGGTGTGACAAAGGCCGTTTTTTCACGATCTCGCTCATCTACCTCAATCTGCCAATAGCCACTTTTTAGATCGATTGACGAAAAGTACTTCGCACGCCGAAGGCGGTCGAGAGAGTCGTCAATCCGCGGCAAGGGGTATACATCCTTCTTGGTTACGGCGTTCAGCTTGCGGTAATCGACGCAAAAACGTAACGTGCCGTCTTTCTTTTTAACTAGAACGACTGGGGAGGACCATGGGCTATTTGAAGGCTGGATAACATCATCTTCGAGCATTTGTTTAACTTGTGACTTAATAACTTCGCGCTCGGTCGAAGAGACGCGGTAGGGGTGCTGGTGAATTGGGCGGACATCATCGAACGTCACGATCTGGTGCTTGGCAATGGGAGTCTGATGCACTTTTGACGATGATGCAAAACACTCTCTGAATTCAAGTAACAATGAAAACAGCTGTTCACGCTGGCTCACCGATAGCTCTGAGCTAATATCGAGGTTGTCGAGGGATGTGGACGGTGGCACGGGTTCTGTGGACAAGCACTCGGAGACTTCAGATATGCGTTCCGCGAAAGCTACGGAAGTATTCCGAAAAAGGTGTCGATACTCGTGCGAAAAATTGGTAACAAGTACCTTGGACTGGCCACAGTTAAGATGGATCAAACTGCGAGCCACGCAGACTCCCTGCGTCAACAGTAACGAGAGGTTAGTTTCGGCTATTGCATCACCATCGTGAAGTGCATTGCATTTGACATTAACGAAGGTGCTGGTTCGGGGTGGCAGCGTGACACTGTCCGCATAAACTCGAAGCACATTGAGTGGTCGCTGTGTACTGCTGAGGGCCACTGCTTTCTCAGTTGAAAACGAGACCTTAAAATCCCGGAGGTCAATAATTGCGCCATATTCACGAAGAAAATCTACGCCCAGAATTAGGTCACGTGAGCAGCTTTTCAGAACGAGGCAGCTTACCACAAATGTCGACTCTTGAATTTGAACCCTGGCCGTGCACATGCCTAGAGGAGTAACCAGATGACCACCCGCAGTGCGAACGTGTGTGCCAGCCCACGGAGTCAAAACCTTCTTGAGAATCGCGGCAAAGTGGCTGCTCAAAATAGAATAATCAGCGCCAGTATCCAACAAAGCTCGAACATGGTGACCATCCAGTATTACTGGTATGTCCAACGACAGCTTCTCGCGAATATCAGGCTTCTGAGTGTTTGAGTGCTCTGCGTCGGTGTACGCGGTATGCTTCACCTGCAATTCGTCGTTGTTGCAGGCGCGTTGTTGCGGTGTCCGTTCCACCGGCAATTCTTCGTCGTTGCGGGTGCGTTGTCGTGTCATCTGTTCCACCGGCAATGCGTCGTTGTTGCGGGTGCGTTGTTGCGTCGTCTGTTTCACCGGCAATTCGTCGTTGTTGCGGGTGCATTGTTGCGTTGTCTGTTTCACCGGCAATTCGTCGTTGTTGCGGGTGCGTTGGTGCGTCGGTTCCACCGGCAATTCGTCGTCGTTGCGGGTGCGTCGTGGTGGCGTCGAGGTAGCGTTATAATTGGCAACCGCGGACTTTTCCAATGTCGATTCGTAGAGTTTCCGTGTCCGCGTCGATGGGGGGTCTCCCGCGCAGCGAAGTCCAGCGAGCCTACCCCCGAAGGTCGCTGGTTTCAGTTTTCCCGCTGGGGGCTGGGCGATCGGCCCTGCGCTGCCCATGAGGACCTCGCAGCAGATGGCGAAGGGCGAGCCCTGGGCGACGGTGATCGAGATTGCCGCAGACGAGACGGAACACCACGGCGCTGGTCATTGAGGAAATCTTCAACGGCTCGGGGCCGTTCGCCGTAGCGAGGCCGCGGAGAATCGGCGGAAAAACCTGCGAGGCCCAGTCGACGGTAGGGACAGCGCCGATAGACATGTCCTGGTTCACCGCAGTGAAAGCATAAAGGCCGTCGGTCGGGGGTACGCCACTCGTCTGCTTTCCGTCTAGACTGTCGGGAATCCGTTACGTATTGGATCACGGGGGCCGGTGTTGTTGGTGCAGCTACGTTAGCAGGAATTAGGGTCGGCGACTGGGGTGGCGAGTATTGTAGCACCTCGGCGTATGTGGGACGCTGGCGCTCAGGTGGCGTAAGGGGAGCAGCAGGGTGAGGTTCACCGCTTGGAAACGGAGGCCGGAGCGCTTGCTGCACTTCGTCGCGGACAATGCTCGCAATGGAGGTAGAAGCTGGTTGAGGTGCGCCATACAGCAGTCTGAGTTCGTCGCGCACAATCGAACGTACGAGCTCACGTAGCGCCGATGCGTCCATGCCATGCGATGGTAACTCGGCAGAGACGGAGGTGGCGTGGACGGTACGATTCTGTGCCGAAGCTCGCTGCTGAAGCACTCTTTCTATTGTGGATGTTTCCGCAAGAAATTCTGCGACAGTTTTCGGTGGGCTTCGCACCAGGCCAGCAAAAAGCTGCTCTTTAACGCCAAGCATAAGGTA
Organism: Amblyomma maculatum; assembly: GCF_055883805.1. Taxonomy (NCBI): domain Eukaryota; kingdom Metazoa; phylum Arthropoda; class Arachnida; order Ixodida; family Ixodidae; genus Amblyomma; species Amblyomma maculatum. Next base: position 94,131,268 of record NC_139351.1, read on the forward strand.
GCGCAGCTTTTTGTCCTCGGGCATTGTAGGGTCTGCCCGCTTGAAGAGGCGTGTCATGTCTTCGATATATGCCGCGACCGTCTCGTTGGGCATTTGAACCCGAGATTGGAGAGCGCGTTCGGCCCGTTCGCGGCGATCTGAGCTACCGTAAGCAGCCGCAAGATGACGCTTGAACTCACTCCAGGATGACAGCTGGTCTTCATGGTTCTCAAACCATGTCCGAGCGCCATCTTCAAGGCTGAAGTAGACGTTGCGAAGCCGGGCGGCGTCATCCCAGAGGTTGAAGGTAGCTACCCTTTCGTAGTGCTGCAACCAGTCGTCGACGTCTTCATAGGTGTCCCCGTGAAAGGTCTTTGGGACGCGGGGGTTCTGAATCGTCACGTAAGTAGGGGCCGCTCCAGGCATTGCGACGACGTCGTGGCTGCCGGTAGTCATAGCCGATGGGGAAAACTCAGGTGGTAGGCCTCGTTGCCTGCGGCTGGTGCGGTGAACAGGCGTTTCTTCGAATATATGACCAGCACTCCTGCTTAGCGGAGGGGTACGGGACATCAGACCTGACCTCCACCAGATTTGTCACGATATTGGCGACTAGGGCTAGGCTATCAGAGCCGGTGCAGGTGGAATTATAAGGTCCAAGCTTTAGGTACGTCCTTCTAGTCCGGAGCCGATTCACTTCGTCCTCTTTCTCCGAGCGCCACTTCAACGTCTTTCGCTGCGAGCGCCCCCTGGCAATATGCACCCAAGAACATTTTAGGACGTCATGGAGAAGTAAGTTAATGTTTAATTGCTGCGTTTGGTCGGTTCATAATTCCCTGGTAGATATACGAAGAGTATCAAGCCTGTCGCGAATGTGAAGCGCGTTGCGACGGCTTGCGAAAATATGCTTTCTAATAAACAACCGAGCTCAATCTTTGTAACAAAGCCCGATATTTTCGTAAGGACTGAGTGTATATCTTGATGGTGTCATTTCCGATTTGCCCTAATGAGAACAGCGCGCCAGCGTAACAGACGTTAGATTGCGCTGTCATGGTATAAATATGTCGGTTTGGCTTAGACCAGTGTTTATGTTTTAAAAATAAACGGTTTTAAGTTAGTGTTTTGAAGCGAAAAGGCTCACTAGGCTCGTCAACAACACGCTTCGCGTGAGCCGGAGTCCCAATTTGCCACTTCTGTGCATGCGGGAACTCGAGTGACGTCATGCATGGCGCAGGTGGCCACCGTCGCCGCTGCCGCCTCTGACTCCATCGCCTGACCTTTCGCCGCCGCCGTGGCGCGCTTGCTCGTAGAGTAGGCGCAGACACTCGCCATTGAAGGAGAAGAAGAAGCAACAGTCGGACGGCGCAGAAACACCGATACAGAAGTGGTAGCTTGGGAGTTGGCTAAAAAGCAGCGAACATATGAAAAACGCAAGGCTATACGACCGGCTCAAATGCCAGAAGTACAAGACGAACGCCTTGCTAAATGGCGTCAAAAGGAAGCTGAACAGCGCCGTCTGGCTGTGTCAACTGAGAGTAGCCAGGTTATCGAAGACGGTGAAACTAGTTGTACTTCGGGAGTTGCTGAGCAGTTGCGGAGAAAGGCTGAAAAGGCCAAAGCAAAACGAGCAGCTGAAACACCTGAGCAACGAGAGGAGCGTCTCGCTAAACGACGACAAGAGGCTCAAAAGCAGCTTTTAGCCGCTTTTCGCTTCGAGACATCCAGGCTTAACCTTAGCTAAGCCACAGCTAACCTTTTGGTCTTCTCCTGGTGCTAGCTACCTGCTATGACATCAAACGTGATAGCTAGAGAACAATCATACTGCTGTATGTTTATCCCTCAAAAAAATAATGCTTATTTTGCGTTCTTAGTTAACTAAAAACTTCTCTGACCTAGATAGGTGCACTTGTGCGGAGCCTCAATACATGCTCCCCGTCGCTAACCTGCTAGCCAGTCTTGTGCAGCTAAATCAGCAATTGCTAAGAAACGCTTCAAGCTGAAATACATTCTGTCAACGACCTGGAACCGGGGAAACGGGGCGACCCCCAGTAAAGCAATGCCGCATGGGCTCACGTGTTATTGCGACTTATTGCTATGCGTCCGCAATGTGAATCCTATTGTTGGCGACCCAAAAAAATCACTTCTCAGTAAACACCGCTCGCGTCAACTAGAGAACGTAACAGCGTTCGAAACACGCGAGAAAGCGATCGGGGCGTCACGCGTTGGGCGACAAAGGGAAAGAAAGCTGACAGTCGGGTTCTCCACATGGGGAGGGATGTACGTCGTTTCACGCTGCGAGATTTATGCACCCCAAGCGTTTTCATCGGCGAAACGAAATTTTGATTAGTTTGCGGAACAGGAAGTAAACAGCGCGGAGGCGAAACGCGGCATTCAGGACTGTTTGTTTAAGCGCTTTTTAGGACTCGCGGTCGAACATCGTTGCTCATATTCGTCCAAGCCACCAGTCATCACCTTCTCCCAGGCTTAGGTGCTCTTCTTACGTGAGAATGAAGCGATGTTGTCAGTTCAAACCAACGCCGCTAACCTCGGACGTATTAGGTTATTTGCTACCATTAACTTCTTACTCACGCCATATAGATGTAAGCAATAATGGCGTTGGTACATGGAAGTGTACGGGGATGAATGAGTCAAATTGAACAGTATATTTTTCCTCGAAAAGTCACCGTTGAACTGCTGCTGCTGCGTCTTGTACATCAGTATACCTTCGAGATAATTAATGTGAAGAACTAGACAATCGCCTAGCTTCAAAAATATGTGCTAATAATAACTAATTCCTGCCTTATAATTAATCGATTTTTATTGGCCGTATATGGTCTCCTTCTTTCGTAAGCCTACTTTTGTGCTCCCGTTAAATCAGGGCCTTAGCATTCATTCAGGGCATTTCGAAATCAAAGTGTAGGGTAACAAACTGGATCCTAAAGGAATGAAAGCGTAGCAAGGTGGCAGCAAAAAGTTAAGTGTCTGGATGAAATTAGGAAATTTTCGGGGAGCAATTAAGCGCAACTGCACACAAGACCGGGTTAATTGGAGGGATGAGAGAGAGGAAGAAGTGGGATAGTCAGGCTGGTGGCGGTGGTGGAGCCGGGAGGGGGGGGGGGGATGATCTTGGATGACCTGGAATCTGGATGATCTTAAGAACAATGAGGAACGTCGATCAAAGCTGAGGAAAGCACTGCGCACCACACTACAATTGTATGCCAGGCGTTGAGAACTGACCGAGTGCAGCCTACTACGGGACTCAGGATTAGTGAGTAACTGCGTCTACTCAGTAAGTGCCAATTCATCCTCTCCCATCTATCCCCTAAGCCAGAAACTTCCCAATGTGAAGAATGGACCATAATGCCAATGTATAGCCTAGCTGTACCCATTTAGCGGAAAAATATTGTAATGCGCACGGGACCACAGACATTGTCTTTTAGAGCGCAGCTCTTATATGCGCCCGTTCGGCAGTACAGAGAGGGAGAGAGAGAGAGAACTTTTATTTGTCCAACAGAGTCACTATCCTGCTCTTCGAGGGTTAGACCCGGAAGGTGGGACAGTCGCCTTAACTGCAGGCCGGTAGTTCCTGGACTCCGGTGGCATCTTCGGCCAGTCGAACAATCACGTCGCAAGAGAGCCGCGAGCCAAAGAGAGTTTCTCAAAAGAAGAGAAAGAAGAGCCAAGGAACTGTGCGCCGCTCGCTAAATTCTAGCTTAAGGCTCAAAATTATGTAAATACTTGAATCCTTTTCCACGAGTGTTTTGGTACCTACAATACACCCTATAGCCAATCCCCTGTCGCCGGCATGTGTCATTACGACTCAGGACATCATCATCATCATCGTCGTCGTCGTCGTCGGACACCCGAGACGTCCCGCCGGGCAGAGTGCGGGCTTCACCGAGGCCGGCATCAACAGATTTAGACGCTCTCTCTCTCCCTCTCTCTCTCTTTCTCTGTATCCTTGCTACAGCACCCTCCCCTCCCTTTCTCTCCCACTTTGCGAAAAAGAAGTTTAAATTTGACATTAGGGAATGTCGTAATCGTGAACAAAGTTTTTTATCACTCACACGCTCTAGTCGCCTCTTAAAAATGTATGAGTGAGCGTTCCTGAACTGCAAAAAAAAAAAAAGGATAGAACGTTATGATTTGTTTCTGTTCTTCCTTCGGCATAGCTATGCAGTTAGTGAACTTTTCGAATATTATACAAAATAAAGCAAAAACGAGCTATTTCGCTTTTTCATCTATTTTATTGGCGATGGAAAAATATTCATAGCCTTCCACATGCAACTCGAATAGTTTAACATTAGACATTCGCTTCCACTCGAACTAATGCATTCGACTGAGCAAAGTTATGCAGCATTCCCAAATAATTACATTTTTTGGGCTATGCATGCAGCGTGGCTGTGCAAACTGATTCTTCTATATGTTGACAATAACGGTAACAGCTAGCATCAATATCGCAACCGTCATCGCTACATACTGACGCTCGAAAAAACGCAATATATTGGCCCCGCCGCCAAAAAAGGAGCAAAATTACCCCATTGATCTACATGAAGAGAGTTCGAATTAGTAGGATTCAGGGTGATTTGTCACACCTCCAAAAGTCAAGGGAATTGCCAGAAAGATTTACTCAGAGTGAAGCAGCATGCAGAGTCTGCGCCCGCACCAAACTTTAATGACCAACACATTCCATCCCTCCAGCACCAGTGCAGCGGGCAATTACTACAAGGGGGTTATTTACTATCACGTCTAAGCTTCAGCGCATTCAATGAGTCTGGCATCAGGACGTTGCCGAAACGATGGCTGGCTACTAATGATGTAAAACTATCGATACTACTATCGATTGAGACACTACCGAAATACCTATGGTAATAAGAACTATCGATAGTTATATCTACAGCGCTACCGATAGTCCCCATCAATAGTAATACCGATAGTACTACCGTCAGGACTAAATTGACCAGGCGAACTCGCTGTAACATAAGCATGGTTTCTCGAGTACATGGTATGAATGAAGATCTAAATATAGCAGGACTTGCCGTTTTCGCACTATACGCGTCACCAAACTGTGTAAAAGGGGTAATTTCGCGAATTTTCTTGTTGGGCTGCCCTCAGGGACCGGAGACGCATCGTTTGGCTTGCCTCATTCTGAGCCAAAGTCGGGTGCAATGTAATTTCAGGATACTATAGAAGCGGTCAGATGACAGAGACAATCGTGTATACGGAACGGTCAGCATCACCACTTAGACAATGCAGGTTACTCTGGTCAATAAGCCCAGCAGTGTTCAAAAACTGTTCGTTTCTTATCTGACCTTTTAACCTGAGTCAGCTTTGAGACGTCGCATTCTTACGAGGTTCCTCAAAGATATGTAAGCGACGTTCAGAATGCAGAAAAGAAATCGGAAAAGAAGCCATTGCAAGCGTGCGGGAAAGCGCCGATACATATTTTTGTTCATTAACTTTGTGATCTAAAATATCTGCATCAGCAGAAAAATCTGTTGGTGTGGTGTAACCGATGGAGAGTGCTAATCGCCACCGTTTTTGCCACTGATATGTGCTGGCGTACTGTGTTTCCTGCAGGCCAATACGTTGACCACTCTCAATAGGTGTTTGCTGCGGTTTACGTTCCGGGGCAAAATCCCCCCGAACAGCTCGATCAATGCCGTGAATAAACGCACTCTTACCCTTTTTTGTGTATGAATAAATGTATTCCGAGTCTTTAAATGCGGATTGAAATAACATAGATCAGTCGCCTAAAAATTGTACATAACCAAATCATGAACATATAGTGTTGCTGATATAAGCTATCGAAAATGTTTCGGCAGTGTCGTTGGCCAACAGCTGCACAATTGTGCATAGCATTACCGATATTATTGTTGGCATTATTACTACCGATAGTACCACCAACAGTAATACTATCGACAATGATGCTATTGATTATACCAACGACAGCAATACTATCATTATAGCTTGTGACATTACCATCGATAGTCTATCGATAGTAGTACTATCGGTAGCCTTTTTACACTATACTACCAGCAGCCCGAGTCAATAGGAACATGTTCATTGTTGTCTTCGCTGTGAAAAGATGGGCTGGTGTAAACTCTGTTCCTTCCTCCTGGTGTGGCGAAGGTCACTTAATTGTATATTTCCATTGCTACCGGTTCATGGACAGAGCGAGCGTTTACAACTGCTAAATTAGCAATATACAGCATGTCGCAAAACCGGAGAATCTCCTTGATTACGTAAGCCTATAAATGTGTGATAATAATTTTTGCACAAAATACTTTTCATGTACCGATAAAATTGTATTGTGAGCATTTCTTGCGGGAGGGGTGGGGAGTGGGGGAGGGGTTAATTTGTTCCTAGGCCGAAAAATTGAGAACGGGCGCATGGTTACTCAGGGAGCTGGCAAGCGGTTAGGCGGCATCTGGACGCCCAGTGTTAAACGCGCAACAATGAAACTCATGGAGAGAGGTCACTACTAAACTATTTCAATTGACCATTTTAACCACTGCAGTATGATAACGGTAGACAGTGTAATTTATGTCACAATCAATGACGCAATGACTATAACGTTCCTATCAATTACACTTAAAGTGCACTGCTGCAGCCTTCATTCTCTGGTGGTACTATAGGTTTCAGGGAAACAAAATTCTTAACATATTCGAGCTATTACATCGAATTCGCTTCGACCATAAACTGCAACCGGGAATTCAACTGACAGCTCTAATTACGAAGAGCGTGAATCGAGAGAGAGAGAGAGAGAAAACTTTTAATGAGAATAATAATCAGTAAGAATTCGCAGGAGCTGGGTCGTCGGTGCCCCTAGTCCAGGGCTCCGCTGTCAGCAGCAGACTTGCGGACTAGCTGGATAATCCAGGCTTGCTGGTCCAGGTTGTCGCTAGTCAGGGCCGCCTCCCACTGCTCGTGTGTCGGGCGTGGCACTAGTAACGTTGGGTCAGGTTTGTCCTGGCATTCCCAAGAGATGTGATAGAGTGTGGGGCTTGCACCGCACCAACGACAGTAACTCGTGTATTTTGTTGGGCTTATCTTATTTAAAATGTGAAGATTAGGGAATGTGTTTGTTTGTATTTTTCTCCAGTGTATAGCGTCCGAGGAAGGAAGTTGTTTGTGTGGTGGTGAGAAAATTCTTCTTTCTAACCGTAGGTGTTCCAGCCTGTCGCCGTAGGGTCCTAGGAGAGGGGTGGGGTAGGGATGGGGATCCGCCCGGTTTGTGAGAGCTCGGGCTAGATCATTCGCTACCTCATTTCCTTCTATGCCTTCGTGTCCAGGTGTCTATGTAATTGTGTGCGTCTGGGAGATGCTCTTCTGGCCGGAAAACCTAACAGAAGAGCGTGAATCGAGCATCTTCCTACAGATAATGCAGCCGGGGTTTCTGTCGTTGAGCGGGGCTTCTCTTAAGGTAGGGATCCCTTGAGGAAAATAGGGAAAGCCTGCGAGAAACGTAGGGAGGCTACGGAAAACTGCCCTGGAGCATAGCAACGCTAGGATGATTCGAGGCGCATAACGTTGCGGTCATCAGTCATGTATGCCACGCTAAGCGCGAGCCCGACGCTGTGTCATTCTGTGCTCTTGATACTACGCATCAACTACCCCGAAACCACTGTGTTCTTCCCCGTTGAGGCACCCTCTACTCTACTCTGAACCAAAAAGCCCCTAACCAAACGACTGCATCAACTACAGGATGCAGTTGATCAGTCTGCTCCTTTTACTGTTCCGTGTGTTGCACTCAGTTTTATACTCTTTTAAATAAGGACGCGGGCCCTGCGAAGTCGAATCGCACACTCTAACATACTCAGACCGTCGTCGTGACTTTGCCAAAAAACACGGCGCCGCCTTTCTTCCTCGCTATCGTACCCTCTATTGTACGGCGTTATTCTCCTCCTCTTCATCTTCACAATAAGGCAGGGAACGAGGAAGGGGAGAGGGTTGGGCGGGGGGGAGGGGGGCGTGACAACGTCGGCACAGAGCTCTCAGTATGTGTGTAAACACGGCTGCGTGTGCAGCCGCTTCGTGTGCCCCGCGCGTGGCTTGCAGAGGTTCGAGATACACAGCGTTTCCGTCCGTGGAGAACCCTTGCTCTTCTTCCTCTTCCCTCTTTTTCTCTCTCTCTCATCGCGTGGCGTTCGCGTGTCACGCGACGCACGCGAGCCACGCCGGCAAGAAGCGGAGTGTTGCCGGCAGCCGACGCGGAGCCGTGGCACGAGCGATCGCCCTGCTACGGAGCGCGCTTCTTTCCGCTATTTTCTTTCCCATTTAACTGAAATTACGGGATCCCTTCCCCCTATAAAATAATACACAGGGGCACAAAAACCTCCCTATGCCCCCCCCCCTCCCCCCACGTCCTCTTTCCTTCTCCTTCTCCTATTCTTTTTCGGTACTTCTACCATCACGGTTGGGTGCGGTCTCACTTCATTCCGCTCGGATCGACCTCTTACCTCACCTCATAACAGCGTCGTCCCCTCTTTTTTACCTTCGTCCCATTCTTTTTTCGTATAAACCGCGGTCGCTCTATGCATGCAGGACGGGGGAATTCCCCCCTCTTTGCTGCGAAGCCACCCCTATTTCGCCCTTGCCACTTCTTGCGCCCCCACAAGCCTATTCTCTTCGTTTGAAGGAGAGTAAGCGAAGCAAAACACTAAGAAACCAGCGTGCATTCGCAAAAGAATTCTGAGAAAATCGCGGATTTGGTCCCATAGCACACGGTTCTCCCCCCCCCCCCCCCCCCCCTTCACTACCCTCCCTTTTACTTTTCTACGCCTTCTTTTTAATCTTTTCTGTTCATATATATATATATATATATATGCTGTAATCGATAAGCGTATAACGATGATCCGCTTCTGGAGGAATCGGTTCCAGGTACTGACGCTATTCCTAAATATGCGAACCTACTTATACGGTCAAGTGGAGGTCCTTTGCTTCTTGATTTGCTTCATTTTTAAAGGCATCCTCAGGGGATCCATTTTTTATGCTCACTATAAACTTGGTTGGTTGGTTCATAGGAAGGGAAAGGCGCAGTATCTGTCACACTTGCTCTGTGGACACCTGAACCGCGCCGTAAGGGAAGGGATGAGGGTGGGAGTGAAAGTGGATAGAGAGAAAGGGGGGCCGTAGTGGAGGGCTACGGAGTAATTTCGACCACCTGGGGATCTTTAACGTGCGCTGACATCGCACAGCACACGGACGCCACTTCGTTTCGCCTCCATCGAAACGCAGCCGCCGAGGCCGGGATTCGATCCCGGGAACTCCGGCACAGTAGTCGGGCGTCTTACCACTGCACCACCCCGGCGGGGCCTCACTATAAACTTTGATTGTATGCTTTTTTCAGCATGTTCTTATGTTTCTGTGGCAGCAATACCGGTGCTTTCATTGAGGAGAAAATTGTATCTATACATTTCCATGCAGGCAAATTTAAACTTGCGCCATCTACGCTGAGAAGGAATCCAAGATTACTTTTCGAAGTAAATGGTGGTTTGACCTAAATGGTCTGGAATCCACGAACACAAAACAATGCCGACGAACAGCAGTTTGCTTGTTAATTATTCCGTGCAGAAGAGGAGGAAGAACATTTATTTCCGCCGAATATGGTGCGGCAGCCACCTTCGGGTGCGTATTAGCAAAACATATCCCGTAGGAGCACTCGAGCAGACGACGCTCTGGCCCGGCCCCGTCTAGGAGACAATTACACTTCACTTGTGGAACTTTTCCAGTTTACACAAGTTGCCGTTTCAGATATGACAACGTCGTTGTGGTTAGGACGCGATAATATATATCGATGCCAGCCAAATTAAGCCTGGCTACAGTTCCCCTTAGGGCTGTCCGCACTCGGTCGGGGAGATATATGCGCATGGGCGAACGATCATGCATGAGCCATCACGAATCAGTCAAACTTGCTGCTTTACGACGGATTCAGCCTTAATGGTACAGTTCTCAGAATCTAGCCTCAGAGGGCTGGCTTCTTTTCGATACAAAAACAAGTGCATTACTTTTCTTACGTGCTCCTATATTCCCTTCATCGGCATGTATGCATCTTCACTGTGCAGTGAACAAGTTTCCACAAAATATTTTGCACCACGCACACTGCTTACATAAAGACCTAGTTTCTTTGCAGTCTTCACAAGTATATAGTTTTGAGCGCAATATGCAGGAAGAAAACTAAGCTTCTTTGTAGCGTACGTTTCTACAATTTCTGTAGTGACCTGTTCGCCTATGCAAAAGCAGAGACAGTCAGTGCAAATTTTCTGCATGTAATAGCAGGAGGACTACCAGCAGCACCCGAGATTTATTTATTTTCTTATTTATTTATTTATTTATTTATTTATTTATTTATTTATTTATTTATTTATTTATTTATTTATTTATTTATTTATTTATTTATTTATTTATTTATTTATTTATTTATTTATTTGTACCCTCAGGGCTTACAACAAGCATTATAGAGGGGAGGGGCTTTTGCACATTATTATATATATGAATTACAAACAATACAATCCTCGTAAGCTCAGTGCCAAGTTCCTCACAGTCACCTGGCGTTGAATTGAAACTCCTACGCCTGTAGTCATTTAGCGGCCGTATTATCATGCTTCATCTCTTCCGAATATGATAGACGGGTTATAGTTAGTGCCATTAAACCATCCATTAGCCTTGACACATTAGCTATTCGAAGGATGATTTCGCGGCGGTGCCTATTTCGAAGTCTATATTATAATTGCCCTGACTTGAGAACTTTCTTTTTAGTACCCGTACGAACATCACGTCGTCTTTTCAATTTTAGAGCGCGCAGCGCGTAACTGTTCGACAAACACATTTAATAAGTCGTTCATACCTTTGGAGATTGAAGAATGGAATTTAGTTCCTTAACCAGTAGTCTATGAACGTGACAACTATAAATTCAGGCATCTAATATCAACTCACTTTGCCAAATAATATCTTATTATCAGTAAACATTCCTGCTTGGCTCATATATCAAACTCGAATTTTGCTTGGTAGATCATCAGTTCTGCTTTGCCTTGTATGTTTTTTCTCTTTCTTTGTAATGATTGTGCATATACGACTTTGTATTGAATGTCACATGGATCACATGGGTTTTCTTTTGGTCTTTATTTATGCTGTTCTTTTATTATTTACGGTCTCATAGAAATGTATAACGTTACCTTGCCTCTTCGCTTTTCCTTTCACTGTATGATCATATGACCACGTACATACTTTACTTGTTACCCCCCCCCCCCCCTTATGTAATGCCTAACCCAGAGCATTTAAGGGACAATAAAGGATGATGATAATTTAACGTCAGAAGCGTTCGCGATTAACGAGTCTTGCATTCCGTCGGGCGCTGTGCTCGAGCTTTATAAGGGAGGTTGCACTCGAACGGCGCACATCAAGTGCATGCGCACTACTGTTAAAATATAGCCGCCTAACATAAAGCGGATGCGGTAGTTAAGTAAGCCTGGATAATTCATTATCCTTTTTCAAAGCTAGCACTTACATCGCATTTTGTAGTTAAAGGTTGACCACGGGCGAACAATACCATGGTTTCATCTCGGTAACTTCGTGTTGCTTGCTTCTATAGGAATACGAGAATTGTGTACTAATTACCTGGTAGTATCAAAGTCGTGGAGGTAATGTAACCATCCGTAGTCAAAAGATTACCAAAACATAAGCATATGGAGGGAACGTCTCGAGGAGGAAGAGGATGGCAACATTTTGTTTTAGCCTAAATAAACGTCCGCGATTATTATTTGAAGAGACGTTGTCCATTAGATATATTCGGGATTCTATAGTCATTAGCTGTATGTGAGGGGCAGGGCATTTAAACCGGCCTACACTTTGGGATTTCGTTTGTATCTTCCTCTGGAGATTATCCAAAGCTTTGCGGCGGTGCGAGCCCCGTGGGGAGATTGGCATAGTTTCGGAATTTCGGTGCTCTGTTAAAATTTTCACGGTTAACGATCTTCTTAAAATCAAGGCAGTCAGTGCCGTGTACTGCTTGAATCTGTTAAAAAATAGGATGGCCCTTTTTTAGGTCCCAGGAAAAATGACGCACAGGGTCATGCCTTCATAGAGATGCACAGCTCATTTTGTTTGTTTGTTTGCTCTTTTTCAGAAGCAACTATACAGGGCCTGTCGCCTGACCTCGCACGCATGTATGAACGTTACTGTGCTTAACAAACAATATAATACGAAGCGCACGAACAGAGCAAACAAAACGCGTTCTTGTCCACTTCATTTCTTTCGCGTGTCTTCGTTTTTTCTTCAGTGCATTTACATTCTTCCAGTAGCGTACTATCTGTCATCAAGTTTAACATAAATTCAAAGTTTTCACTTAGACTTTTCGAGTAACACAAGGTTTCTCCGGCCGTCGACGGGTAACTGAGGCAGCCAAGACGTCCACAGATTTAGAGGCATTCGAGTGTCGAATTCCACACAAGACGAGTATTCTCGGTTACAGTGGGACCCTTGGCTTTGTAAATAGCTGTAACTTTAAGAAGAGCGAACCGAACCTTGGAGCGTTAAACCTTGGAAGGTGTAACGAGCACCACGTACAAAATCCCTATTTCCTGCCCGCTTGTATGAAAGAAAGCTACTAGGTTCGCTTTTGAATTCGAGCCCACGAAGCCTTGAACGCGTTGGACTGTTCATCTGAACATCCTCAGCAGCGCTGCTGGTTGAGCTTGACAGGTGACCATTAACACTCCAGAGATTATGGAGACTGCTCGCTTGGAAGCTTTCACGAGTTATAAAAGAGAGTGAGCTCAAGTAACCTATGCAGTTCTTTCGACAAAGCCGAATGAAGTTCTGGTCAGGTGAATATGAACGAGTTCACTGTATCTAAAAACATTGCCTGCACATATGAGAAACTCAAATGCGAAAGTTTGGATGAAACGAAATAGAAGTAAAATGACTTATTCTATAGGCTAGCTTTTGGACGATGCCAGCTGACAAGGGGCAAGGAGTTTCAGTGGAGAAAGAAGACTGAGCAAGATACGGCCCAACGCTTGAGAGAAGGCCCTAGGTGTGAAACTTTTCGTCAATCATCCGACTCTTTGCGGATGATTGCGTCATCTACCGCCCAATACATAATTCCTCCGACGCCACCATTCTTCAAGAAGATCTCGCACGCGTCGAAGAATGGTGTAGTACTTGGCTCATGTCCCTAAATAGCAGTAAAACGTCACTTATTTCTTTCCATCGCCGGCGCAACCACCGTGAAAATACTTATACAATTATCAACAATCCTATTTCATCCGTTGACTCATACAAGTATCTTGGTATCCATTTAAGTAAAGATTTAACCTGGTCGCATCATATTCACCACATCACCAATTCAGCCAATCAAGTTCTAGGGTATTTGCGCCGTAACCTATCACTAGCTCCCCCTCCCATTAAGCTTCTTGCTTATATAACTTTCATACGTCCTAAACTTGATTACGCATGTGCTGCATATGATCCCCACTATACTAACCTAATCACCACGCTCGAAGCAGTCCAAAACCGCGCCGCCAGATTCATTTGCTCAGACTACTCTCGCTATACTAGCGTTACAGCACTAAAATCTCAGCTTAATCTCCCAACACTGGCCTGTCGGCGTAAAATCGCCCGTCTTTCGCTGTATCATAAATTTTATCACACTTCCGATCATGAAACTGCCCCGATAACACGCGCTCATCGCTTTTCTCGTCATAGTCACCCTAACGCCGTCTACCCTGAACGGGCCCGCACCGAAACATATAAAATGTCATTTTTTCTTCGAACAGCCAATGACTGGAATGACCTTCCATCCGAAGTGGCGGCCATCAACAATCGTGTTCTATTCAAAACCGCCATTGAAGACCATCTGTGTTCGTATTAACTTTTTGTTTGCCCACCCCTCATGTAATGTCCCCTGTGGACCCTTGAGGAAACAATAAAATAAAATAAATAAATAAAAAATAAATAAATGTTTTATCTATTACATAACTGGCAGCACTGCTAAGCGCTACATGGCACTTAACATTCCAAAGCGACACACAAGCGATGAGAGGCGGCATAGTTAAGGCCCCCAGAAAAATTTAGATTATTCTGAACTTCCTTTTTTTTTTTTAACGTGTGGTGACATTGCAGGCCGCACGGGGTATTTTCTGACTTTCTTTTTCACTTTTGCTTAAGCTGCCAGTATTCCTTCCCGTGACGTTAGGATCGGTATCCTAAAGTCAAGGCCCCTGAGCGATCGCGGTTGGTTATGCCAGGAAAAGGGAGCAGAGTATTTGAATTTGCGAAATAAATTGTATAAAGAAACACGGGATAGATATTACTAGTCTATTTATCAGCAAAAGGGAATGAATATGGTCTAGTAAATAGGCAAATAGAGACGATTTAATGAGGAGATCATGCGAAACCAAGAGATGATCTTCTCATCCGTCAGTCGAATCCAATAGAGGGGGCAATGAACAGCACGTGATACAGATGCCTGTCTCTAGATAACAACGACAAAAACTGAGGAAGATATGGGTGAAATGCAGTGCGAGGATGTGTCAAAAAAGTAGCAAGGATGAACAAGCACGAGACGAACGCGAAACGAAAATTGCACCGAAAGAAAAGAATGAGTGAGCGAAAATTGCCACGAAGTTTATTTGATACACGGTCGACTCGTTACTGTACACTCACTGCATCTTTCATCCTCTGTACAAGGGCTGGTTCTAATGAATACCCCCGTGAAACTAATAACACTGCACGACCACTGGCACGTCGCACACGGACGCGGCGCGGCGTCCACTGCTTTTATTTTTACGTTGTTCGCATTTCTCATTGGACACATCACGAGCACAGGGAGCGTCTGCACGCGCACTTACTACACCAGACCTCAATCCTATTTCGCCCCTGGCCCCTGAGCGACCCTTCAGTTATTACTTTTACGTAGAGGATTCCCTCTCTCCGTTCAGTACGTGACGACGCGGTCTGTTTTTCGCGCGTCGTTTTGGAGTCGTCGCAGTCGACCGGGCATCATTGCACGAGCGAACACCAACGCGAGTGCAGAACAAGGGGATGCAAAGGTAAAGGGGATAACGACAAGGGAGAAAAGTCAGGCTTGTTCGGAGCCACGATTCTGGCCAAGCAAAGAACAAACAAAATTAACAAAGGAAATAAGGATTTAAAAAAAGGAAAAGAGGATAGCGGTGAACTCTGCATCGCTATCGGGAGAGTGGGAATGAAGGGAGAGCAACGGGATCGGGAGCTCTACACCGGTGGCGTCTGCGGCGTGCAGCTGGCCGCTGGCTGACGCTGGCGCCGGGAAAAAAATGAGAGGCAGACAGGGAGCGCGCGCCGCAGCTGGTGACTGCGGCTCCCCGCGCTTCGCTAGCGCGAGCGCACCTACAACATTTAGTAGTTCGGGACTCCCACTATCCCCCCTTCCCCATTTTTTTCTTTTCCTTCTTGTTCAGTGGCGGCGGCCTTTAATTTGGCTGATGGGTCGTCGCCGTCCTCCACGCGTTCAGTGCCGAACGTCATGCTAACCTCGCAGTCTCTCCCTCTCTCGCTTACTGTGACTCCCAACGTTCCCCTCCTCCTCTTCTCCAGTCTCCCGTTTTCCCTAGCACAACAGCAGGAGCCGCAGCCACTTCGGTGGTCGGCGATTGTAGATTGACTTCGGCGGTCGGCGTGTAGTCGACGAACGACCACGTGGCTCGCTTGCTCGCGCTTTTGGTGGCGCGTGCGTCGAGCACGCGCCGCTGACGCGTCCAGCGCAGGTGATCGCCGGGGCCGCGTGGCATATGCCGGACGACAGGGATGACTTTCGGCCTAATAGAGGGGGGATGAGAGTAAGCTCGAAATGGACGGTCAGACTAGGAAATGGAGGGGTATGGAGAAGGGGATGCAGGTTCTGATGCTGCGGTTGACGAGGGAAAGTAAAGATAAAAACAAATTAACAGGAAACATGGGAAATGAGAGCGCCGGGTTGTGCGGAGTGCATGGTGTGTGCCGAATTCAGGCATGCGTTGACTCGTTTCGACGATGTCGTCACGCTTGAGGGTTTCATTCCCAAATTGAGTTTTATAGTTTTCATGTAGGCATTGAGAGCACTCCAGAGAGACGTGCGATAGCACCACCGTGTCTGTAGACTTATCTGGATATCTCTAAGGTCCGTTTCTACCAACAAGAATCTTACTTGGAACGATAGGTAATTACCCGTGCATGTGACATGCGTTTTCAATGATAACGTACTCTATTTCTGTAGTTTTTATTTTGAGAAAAGGTTGAGAAATATGTTTACATGTCACATTTTAGAATCTTCAGTCATCGCCAGCTCGCGCAACGGTGTGTTTCTATAGTCAATGAATTTACAGCTTTTCAAGTAAGCAAGCCTTAGTTTTGTTTATATTTAAACTGCAGTTGCCACCTTTTTGAACTTCATTACTCGCCATCGTGACATGGCTTTTTTTCTTAACTTAAATCGAGCGCAGCAACACATGAAAGACACGATACAACTATGAGGCACGTTAACCAGTTCATCCGTTCGATGCCGATTATCATCACTTCTCAGTTCCACGTTTTCGTTGGTCCAGTATACAGGCCGGTCGGTGACTACACCGCGGTCGACTAATGCAATCACAAATATACTGATCGTTGTCGGTATTATACTCGTCTTTTCGTGCCCGTATGTAAGCGCTCTGTTAAAGAACATTCCTGTGTTAAGTAATCTTGGCTGCATTTCAGACAGAAATGTAACACAAAACAAAGTGAATAAGAAGTTGAGGACTCCTGTACACATTGGCCAGCTGACTGAGACTCCCTTTCAACACTCGTTTACTTTGTTTTGCGCTGTCAAGATTTCTATCTTGATGCCTGTTTTGTCCTGCCATTAAATAAAGAGGTTGAAAATCACAACATCTAGATGTCTAGGCTTAAAGTATGATATAAATTAGTACAGAACACGTTACTTATTTGCACTTCTACATCAGAATGATTAAGTTGAAAGATGTCTGCGTGATTATTAACTAAGGTTTAACTGCAACTGAGCACGAAAGAGGAAGCTTCATGCTAAAAATATCTATTTAGCCAATCCATGCCTGTGGCAGAAAAATGGTGTAAACAAGATCGGATTCACACTATCGCAATAACCTCCGCACCAAGTTGGGGATGGAAGCGATTCTTTTACTGCAGGCCCACGGAGAAACTGCCAAAAGACTGATGCACGTGCGAACGGTCATATGCGGCCTCCATGCCTTCAGTTATGATCACTTTTGACCTCTTAAACAAAAACGCTCCGTGTTCAGGAACAGCAAGTTTGAGCATATCGGCGAACACCATACGGGTGGTGTTGGCCTTTGGCGCTGACATTCGAAGCGATAAAAGATAGGTGCTTGATAATGAGTCTCGGATATCTATTAATGGTTTTATTTACAGTCGCGCGAACAAGAAAATCGCAAAAAAATATTTTAAACGGCAATTTATGCTGCGAAGAAATATTTTGATATTTGTGACTCAGCAGAGCCTGAGACATCTCCTGCTTTACTAACACTATTCGTCTTCTAACATACAAAGGTTATTGCAAAGAAATAGCGTGTATTCGCCAAGCCTAGAAACGTGCCAAACTCAGAAATATTTAATATTATTTAACTGCTGACGTCGTCTCACACAGCGTTTTTCGCTAACCTGAGGTACACTGTACTAATACGAGTAAAATTGCAGTACAATTGGTCCATCACCTTACCAGTATGCCACCTTACTCTAATTTATGGGGGGTGCTATACACACACACACACACACACACACACACACACATATATATATATATATATATATATATATATATATATATATATATATATATATATATATATATATATTGTGAGCCTTTTGCGGACCTTCTTTCATTTGTACATACCATCATCATCGTCGCGCGGCGCCGGCTCGGGCGCGCGCCTGGGTTCGTGATCGGATTAAAACGCTAGACAAGGCTTCGCTGTCCTTGCCGTCACGACCTCGCCGTCTCGACCTAGCCTTCTTTTACAATATATATATATATATATGCATTTTTACCGCCATCGAACGCTGATCCAAAACGTAATCCAGTCTTGATGTCCAGCGCATTCATTTGCACGGTGACCTGCATTTTATTGGTGAAGAAATGGATCTTCTTTTAATGTGTACAGTGAGAACCGATTAAATACTCGGTACTTCTCATTATATCGAAAACAGATACGAAGATAGTTAGCGCAGTTAAAGATTACGCTCAAATGCGCAGTTCCGGTTGCTGTTTTCTCTTTGAAGTATCCTGTTTGTCAGTCGCCGCCACTACCATGAGTAATCGTTCGACGCGTATAAAACACTACATCCGGTATAAGCAGTTTGCAACCAAATATCTGCTTCACGGATGTGGACACGGCCGTATTGTCAGCGTATCGAAGTTTACAGGTGTAATCATCGAGCAAACTGACTCCTTCGTATGCAGTCACTTCACAGAGCATCATCTCAACGAAACCACGATGTTGATTTCAGGAACTGCTGCTGTCATTACATCGTGCACCATCGTTCGATAAACCAATATGACGAGGGTATTAAAGCATTGCACTACACGCCGGCAACTTCAGGGCACAAAGCCGTCACTGCGCAGCCGATCTCGCTTGCACGCGGGTGCTGTCGAGGCATTGGCGATGCTGATGCGGCTGCCGGCTATCACCAGCGAGCGCGCCTATAAAAGCTGACCGACGGGGTGCGCGCACGCGCGTGAAGCTGCACTTTCCAGCCCATTGGCGTCTGTCAGCAGCGCGTGTTTCGACTGCGGATGAGGAGCGGCTCGCTCCCCTGAGCCGCTTACGGGGCATCGGCCCAGACTTTCGGGCCTAGCGCGGCTCCAGCAGCGATGGCTATATGCCGCCGCTTCTTGTACGCAGTATACATGAGTGAGAGCCGCACATATGCGTGTCAGCTGTGCTTTGTTCATTTCTTGCAGCTTTCCCTGTAGCTGGTGATGTTTTGTCGCTTCCCTTCGATTTTTTTGGCGCATGCGACAGGATCAAAGCTTTGTAACTAGACTGCTAGAAGGCGCCCGCTCTGATCGCGCTGCCATTGCGCATGACAGAAGGACGCGAAGCAAGACTCAACCTACCGGAATGCTCCCATGGCATTGCTATAGGAATAGCTCAGTTAATGGCTCACTCTGTGAAGCCAGAGGCGGACGACAACACCCAGTGCGATACTTTTTAGAACCCGGGATGGTGGTGGTAGAAACATTTTACTGCCATTGAACAAACAGTGGGGGCGAAGCCCCCGGCATGGCACTTGGGTGCTCACTTACTACATGGGAGGCACAAGGCAAAAGAAAGTCCTTAAAGAGCAATCCTCCTCATAGCACTGGAGATAATCTTCCGTTGGCCTTGACTTAAAGTGCTTTTCACGAGACTCCCTGCGACGTTCGGTGATGGGGGATGAGGAAAGGTGAGGCATGTAAGGAGGATGTATAGAAAGTGTCCTGGTTTGCCGCAGAGTCTGCATGATGAGGAAAACTGGTCTGGGTATCGGGGAGAGAAGTGCTTGCGCTGTCTTCAAGCACGTCGAAGAACATAAACACTCAATCCCCTTTCTTATGCTTCCGATACAGGCGCGCTCGTTCCCTTAAGAGATTGCTTTGAAGCTACCGAAGGAGCATATCGTGCTCCTTTTGCCCCAGCTGCCATGTGTCACCACTGAGTCTTCAGAATCGTCTTTCGCATTTCGGGTATACGCGCACTGGGGGCAACACAGCGTCTTTACCCCCCATGATGATGCCGCTGAGGTCACGGGCATGACAGTTGTGAGCAGACTCATTTCCTTTGTGTCTTCCTGCTGTGGCTGCATCACGCCCCGCCTGCTCCCGTCAGGACACAATGACAAGTCTCGAGAAATAATAGCAGCTGCGAATTCTGTACACTGTGTGTCTGTGTTCGGCTTCAAGGAATGAAGGGGGGTGTTCCTGTAACGTCAGCATCTAAGTGGAGCGCCGAGGCGTCCTAACCGAGCGACAGGTCGTCGTCACCGCAGCAACAGCAGACATCGTCCTTCGGTCCCGCGAAAAAAGAAAAAGCGTGCGAGTTGAGGGCGCGCCGAGCCCGAAGGCGCGGCACGCGCACTCTCTGGTGGGCCACCGCAGTCATTGTCCTTGCCCCCGACCAGCTCCGCTGCCATCGCCGCCCACGCGACGGCAGGGTCGTACGTCTCCGACCGCTCGCGTTGCCGCGGCGCGCAGCAGCGACGTCGCGAGTCGTCAAGACGAATAGCTCCGTCCCATCAGTTGCGTGCTGCGCCGCGGAAAGCCCTCGCGGTCGGGATCTGATCCAATCCTGTTGCGACGCCAGCGACGATCGAATGTGTTTTACGTGTGTCGAAATGAAACGAGTTGTGCGTTTCAACTTGTCCGTCTCCCGCTGTCCGATTAGCGCCGCCGCCGTGGCTTAACGGTACTCACTCAGCGATTGGCAGCGCCTGTCCAATTTGATTACGGATGACGAATAAGAAAGGAGCTTTGACACAGCAGAGGTATGTGGCGGCTACGCTGTAAAGACTGAGCTAGCGGTTCCAGGGGGACCCCCTACCTTGAGCAATGCTGCACTCAACTGTTCCGGGAACACGAAATCATGGGGCCAAGTGCGACGCGCTCTGCAGTGGCGTATATTTACGTGTATACGCGCGCCGCGGGCACAGCGGCGGCAATCGGCCTAATGCGGGCCACGCGGCCGCCCCATCGTCGCCGCTATTAGGCGACCGGCGCGTCGTGCGCCGTGAGCGTGGCATCTCTTTTCTGCCGGGAGCACAAACACATGCACACACAGACACGTTCGCATTCGACCCTCCTTCTCTTCTTTTCTTCCCTCTCTCTCTCGGTTTGATGCGCGCAGGCAAAAGCGTGGTCTTCCGCGGTGACGGCGGTCGTGGCGTCTAATGGCGGCTGTCTCGGGCGGGAACCAAGCGGGACCTCCGGAAATGCCGCTTCGCCGGTGGCCGCCCGCAGCGCCACCCCTCGATCGACGACGGCGACGACCGCGTGGTCGACGACGTCTTCCGTTCTCGCCATCCCTCCTCGTGCCTTCCTGATCCCCCCTTCTTCTTGCCCCTCCCCTTTCTTTCTTTGCGCGCGCGCTCTTGGCAGCCCCAACGGCAACGCCATCAGAATCACATTACGTCGAGTGGCGAATGCACTGCCGGTGAAGCGATGTCCCTCCAGCTCACCTTACCGCCCCTCTCCATACACCAACCCCTACCGCGCATTTCTTGTTCCCGCCTACCCTTTTGTCCCCATTGTTGGACGGTATCGGGCTGCTCTGCATGACTCGAGGGCAACGCTTGCCTCCGCTATTTGGGCGCAATACCTTGATATGCTTTTCTTTTCCATCTGTATAGACGGAAGAACCCTCGGCAAGCTTGAAATATCAGAGTATGTTTTCTTACTTAGTTTTGTCTCTCCCTCTCTTTCGTTGAAAAGAAAACAGACCCAAGCAAAGGCCTCGCGAAAGTAGGATTATCGGTTTAAAAGCTAGAAAGAATTCACAGGACGACTGAGACCTGTGCCATCAGAAATGTTTCAACGCCAGCTTCGGCGGTGTGCACTGCGCATACTTTGTGCCTAAGTCGTTCCACATGAACATCTCGCAGCACCATTAGTAAATTTCGGTTGCACGTACCACCGAATACTGACAGACTCGGTGCGTCAATTAATATCATACCCGCTAGAAAGTTTCTGTATTACCAGGGTTGGTTATCTCTTCGGACTCTTAGGCACCGGGTATCACTCACTCCTTTTTGCTTTACAAAAACGGCTGATTTTTTTTTCTAACGCGACAAGCCAACATACTTCATTGAGGAAGGCGAAAAAGCTCGTGTCAGCAAGCGCTCATAAACTACCGGTGCCTTTCCCTCCACAGAGCAGAGGCGAATGCAAATTCGAATAAGGTAATAGGCGCCTGTCGTTGGCCTGTGGGTTGCACATTCAAATATAACAGTGACGAGGAGATGTGCTTGCTGCACCTGGAACCAGCTATTGGGCATAGCCTGCACTCATCGCCGCTAGTAGCTTCCTCTTCCCTGTCGCTTTCCTTCCCTGGCTTCTCAAAGCGGACGCCGACAGGCACCATAATCGTGTGAAATCAGGTAATGTTGCAATTCACGAGACAACTCGTTACAAAAGCAGTGTTAATGGCGAATGCGCTCGTATTTGAAACGGGGAGCTTCGGTCAAACCTGGTGAGAAGTCTTGGCTACGCCTGGCAAAGTCCAAAAATGCAACAACTATAGTTAAACAAGCCGAGAAACAAACAAAGCGTAGCCACGTGAACCTACCGCATCTCACCAGGTTTAACCGAAGTTAAACCACACCTAATTGTTTTATTAATTGGTTCCGGCGACGGTAATGCGTTTTCAACCGAACGACCTGTATACGCTACGCGTAAAATTTCTGAACAGGGTACTTCCCAAGCTATCTTTACAATCCTCATTAGCCTACGTTACTCGTGCCTACAAAGAGCGCATGAAATAAAACAACGCACACTCGACCGCAACGGAGGCGGATGAGGTGGCCATTGCGCTAGCTCTAACCCAACAACAGGTTGAAGTTATAGTTACAGACACCAAATCAGCGACTAGAAACCTTGACGCGGGCCGCATTTCGGCCATAGCAGCAAGAGTGTTGGCCAGTGGTCCACCAGCGGCAGAGCAGGTCGCCCTCATTTGGACACCGGCGCATCAGGGGTCGAGGGGGAACGAGAAAGCGCACGTACTGGCCCGAGGATTAGATGATTCCGGGATCCCAGTGACGTCTTATGCGCAACCCCGTACCCCTTGCGCGATGTGGAGCCCCTACAGTTCGATGATGACCTTAATACTTACCAAGATATCCTAAATTATTACAAATTAGGCAGATCAATATTTCCAAAAGCGTGTAAGCAACTCATCAAAGAAGAGGAGGCTACGTGACGTAAGCTACAAACTGGAGTATTCCCGAACCCCCAGCTTTACAGCAAGTGGCACCCGGAAATTTTTAGCCAAAGGTGCAAACGTTGCGATGGCATAGCGGACATGATCCACATGATATGGAAGTGCCCTAGATTTGGAGAACCTGACAGAACAGATTAGTCCTGGCAGGCACAACTTCTCCAACAGGACGAAAAAGGGCAAAGTGAAGTCATCCGTCTCGCCCTGGCCGCTGCTCAGATCCAAGAGATCTAGGTCGACGGCTGAGGGGGAGGACAAGGCTGGGACAGAGCTGCGCCTTGGATCCTCGCCAACCTTTTGACGGGTGCCAATAAATGTTATTTCTCTCCCTCTCTCAAGGGGGCACTTTGAACCACTAAAGTGCGATTAAGCGAACGCCTTTATAGCGCGATGGTCCGTAGCCCTCCACTACGACTCCTCTTTCTTTTTTTTCTTATTTCCTCTCACCTTCCTTCTTTTCCTTGCGGCTCGATCAGGTGTCCATGGAGGATTGTGACAGATACTGAGTCTTTTCTTTCCTGTAAACCAAACAGAAACCTTTTTTTCTTTATTGCCTGGTCTTGACGCATTGCTTTTCACTAGAACAAAATCGACAAAAATAACTCAAATGCTATTTACATAGGCTATTTACATATGACACACTAAAATTCACGCATACACAACAGAGGCTCTAGCCTTGAGGATCAAACTGAAACGCCACTGATGCCTGCTATACAAGTGCTTGTGAGGACCAACCCCTAAAGTGTTGATGTGTTGTTGTTGTTGTTGTGGCTGTAGGAAGAAGGAAAAGAAAATGCACGGGCCTGCTACTAGCTGAACACCCTCCGCTGCCTCATGCGGACAGAAGAGAAAATACAGAAGAAAGAAAAAGAAGAGGGAGAGAAACACGCGTGCCGCAACAACAGCCGTCGTCCACCACCGAAGCAGTGGCGGGTGCAATGACGGCCTACAACAAACAAAAATCGGTGGCAGGCTAGCCCCCGCCGCAAGCGGCAGTGACCTACCTGTCCCAGCCCCATCAGGGCCAGGATTAGCCACCCTTCCTTAAAGGTTAATCCAATATTAAATGTATTTCTCCTCCTCCTGTACTGCGTCTACCTCTGTATGCTGTGGTGTAGCGTTCAAGGAAGCGCCAAATGAAACGCCCAGCACGGACTCTCGGAGGACTCAGCTTCGCATGTTTAGTCATGCTAGCCAATACTTTCTAGGCACTGTAGTATGCGTCACCTGATGATGTCATTGGTCATCACCAGACGCGACGGCATGATGACGTCAGTTCCGATTATTGTACTTGACCAGATGTGACGTCACATCTGAGCATGACGTCACAGTCTTGCGATATCCCGCGGAATTTCGCGAATAAGAGGGACACTTCTCGCGGACGCACGAACGAATGGACACACAGGCAAGTCACGAGCCATTAAAAGCTTCCGCCCCTTTCGCGAACACTGCGCTTCTGTAGCTTCCTTGCAATCATTAAAGCAGTGTGTTTTCTTAGAAAATGTTTTATTAGACATTATACGTTGACATGTGTTTTGACAAATGACCAAACCTGAAAACGTACACGGTTAAGATCAGGGGACTATGCACATAACATACCTCATGTCGTGGAAATGCATCACTACATTCCGGAGAAACATTGACTGCTCTTGACGATATTGCTACGGTGAAATAGAAAAGGGGTGTTTATTTACAGTAATATGGCAGTGGGATAAGGTGAAGCCTACTAGCCTCCAGGCACCAACGCTTACTCCTCTTCTTCGCCCAGACCAGCACAATTCTTCTTCGTCGTCAGTGGCGTGACATTTCCCCCCTACTCAGCCTAAGCCCTCAGGGGTGTTCGTGAGTCGTGCGAGGCTGACACGGCTTCAAGCGGGCAACATGACATAGTTCGGTTTTGGCAGACCGACGACCCGATGCTGTCAGTCGGGCTATTGCATAAGTTAAATCACTGATGCGTTTGACAACCACATATGGGCCGTCATAGTGGGCCAAGAGTTTTTGATGTAGGCCACATCGCCGAATTGGACGCCACAGCCAGACTAAATCACCTACAGAGTACGTAACCCGCTGGTGACTGGCATCGTATCGAACTTTAGAACGTTCTTGTGAAGCACCAGACCGTAATCGGGCGATTCTCCGAGCTTCTTCGGCGAGACAGAGGGTCTCAGCCAGGCAGGGGTCTTCACGGCTTGTGAAGGGCAAGATAGTATCGAGGGAGTAGCGTGGCGGTCTGGTATAGAACAGGAAAAGTGGACTGTACCTAGTCGTCTCATGCGTGGCGGTATTAAACGCATACGTGATGAAGGGTAGTATGGTGTCCCAGTTCTTATGCCCTGCGTCCACATACATGGCTAGCATGTTGATAAGCGTTCTGTTGACGCGCTCAGTCAAGCCATTTGTATGGGGATGGTATGGCATCGAGTGTCGGAAAGTTACGGCGCATAAACGCATGAGCTCTTCAACAACATCAGCAGTGAATTGCCGGCCCCGATCAGTGATGACAATTCGTGGCGGCCCGTGTTGTAAGATGACTGAGTGCAGCAAGAAAAGCGACACCTGACGCGCCGTAGCAGATGTAAGAGCGGCGGTTTCACAGTAACGTGTGAGATAGTCCACGCAGATTACAATCCAGCGATTTCCATCCACGGACTTCGGAAACCGACCTACGAGGTCAATGCCTACTTGATCAAACGGAGCTGTCGGGGTCTTCACAGGGTGCAGATGGAGTTGCAGTTGGACGTTTGGGGCGTTGACATTGCTTGCAACTGGCAACGTGTTGTTCAATCGTCGAGCACATTCTGGGCCAGTAAAATCTTTCTTGAGTACGATGGAGTGTTCGAACCGATCCCAAATGCCCAGAAGTTGGATCATCATGCATAACACGCAATACGTCCGTGCACAGCGTCTTGGGAAATACGAGTAGGTATCGCTGGCCGACAGGCGAATAATTCTTTTTCCATAGGAGGCCATCCCGTACACAAAAACGGCTTGTAGGTACGCTGGCTTGGGCGGCGGCAAAGAGAGGCTGCAGACTGCTATCATTTTGCTGTTCCGTTTTGAAAACATTCGTGTCGGGGAACGCTGGCTCGAGGGTCGATATATAATTGTCGAAATCGTCGCTGTCAGGTCCAGTCGTGGCCATTGGCATCCTAGAAAGACAATCTGCGTCTGCATGACGCCTCCCGCTCTTGTACACCACGGTAAATTCATATTCCTGTAACCGGAGGGCCCAGCGTGCGAGGCGACCACATGGGTCTCGAAGGTTCCGCAGCCAACAGAGTGAATGATGGTCAGTTACGATAGTAAACGACGATCCGTACAAATATGAACGGAAACGCTGCACAGCAAAAACTACAGCCAGGCATTCCTGTTCGGTGACTGTGTAGTTTCGCTCCGGCTTGCTCAGGGTATACGACTTGCGTACGCGATAACATGCTCTCGTTCATCGGGCCGTTGGACAAGGACTGGCCCGAGACCGATTCCACTAGCGTCCGTGTGAACTTCTGTCACTGCAGCAGGATCGAAGTGACGTAGGATGGGTTTCGATATTAAAAGAAACTTCAGTTGACGAAATGACGCGTCGCAGTCTGGTGTCCAGTCGAAAGTGGAGTTTTTGTTGAGAAGGCACGTCAATGGGTAAGCGACGTCAGCAAAGTGATGTATAAAGCGTCTAAAATAAGACCACAACCCTAGAAAACTGCGCAACTCCTTCACTGTCTGCGGTGGTTTAAAAGACTCAACAGCGGCAGTTTTCTGGGGATCCGGCATTACACCATCACCATTTCCTAGGTGTCCTAGCACCAGAGCTTGGCGCTCTCCAAAGCGGCACTGCGCAACTCCTTCACTGTCTGCGGTGGTTTAAAAGACTCAACAGCGGCAGTTTTCTGGGGATCCGGCATTACACCATCACCATTTCCTAGGTGTCCTAGCATAAGAGCTTGGCGCTCTCCAAAGCGGCACCTTTTCTAGTTTAGAATTAGGGCGGCGTTGCGCAGAGAATTCAAGACGCGTACTAGACGGTCATTGTGTTCTTGGAAGTATTTCCCAAATATGACGACATCGTCCACATAGCAAAAAAGACAAATGTCCCATTTTAAGCCGCGCAAAACTGTGTCCATAAAGCGTTCAAATGTGGCTGGCACATTACACAGCCCGAATGGCATAACATTAAACTCATAAAGGCCATCTGGCATTACGAAGGCTGTTTTTTTCTTATCCGCAGGGTCCATTGGAATTTGCCAGTAGCCAGGTCTGAGATCAAGACAAGAAAAATGTGAAGCACCAGAGAGGCAGTCGAGGGCATCGCCTATGCGAGGAAGAGGATAGACGTCCTTTTTCGTAACAAAATTTAGACGCCGGTAATTGACGCAGAATCGCCACGAACCGTCTTTCTTGCGTGCAAGAATAACAGGGGTGCTAGATGCTCCTGTATCACCTTCTTCCGTAGCATGTCCTCCACTTGCTCATGAATGACTTTGCGTTCAGATGGGGACACGCGATATGGCTTTTGACGAATGGGACGAGCCGAACCAGTGTCGATGGTATAATGGGTCCGATGTGCAGGGCAAGAGGTCGGTCCATCTGTTTGAGAAAAGTCAAACATAGGCGAAAAGGGTAGAAAAATATCCACAAGAGTACGGCGTTGAGGTGAGCTGAGATCGGCGCTGATCATACGGAAGATCAAAGTTTCATCAGCAGGCAGGTACGGTGGCACTCGTAGCATCTGTGACCAAAGCGACGACGTGGGGCGCATCGGGTCCACAGGAGACAAGCTTCAATCCCGTTGGTAAAACTGCGTGCTCGGACGATGGATTGATTGTCCATAACGAGGCACTACCGTGATGCACGGAGATCATACAGTGAGGGATAACAACATTTTTCTTCAGGCATGCTGAGTGAACTGGGTGCACCACGGCCTGAAATGAAACCTGGTCAAGAAGTGGAGCGGACACGGGGACGAACATGGCAGACAAAGGTGGAACTACTGTGTCTTCGGTAATACTAAAGACTGTGTCTTCATTACGACCACTTTCAAAAAGAGTCGGCAGATGCGAGCCGTCAAAATGAACCTCTTGACTTCGGCAGTCCACGGTATCACCACAATACTTCAAGAAGTCCATTCCTAAAATGATACAGTGTTGAATGACAATGTAACTTAAATTATACACACTGCACAAATAAGGAGCATAAATCATCACGAATAAGCGCAAGAAAAATCGCTTCTGAAATGTTTTTGCGCTCATGATATATACTAGAAAAACTACCTAGATGTACGCGGAATGGATCTTGTTTGATACAAAACTCAAAATGTCCAAAACATAGTTTTGTATAATGCATCAATTTCCTTTCATGCATTCCAACGTAAAAAGCTGTTATCCTTGATTACATTAAAGATGCAGCGAAATTGAAAATCCTGAAATACATATATACTGTACATAAGTTTGACTCCCTTTGTTCATGAGAAAATAAAAGCAAAGTAAAAACATAGAAGGACGCTTAAGCCTCGCCTTAGGAGCAGGCGTGGTAGCGCCTTAAAAACGCCTTTTCATTCAGTGAATTTTCCGTATTGAGAGACTAGCACACCCGTCGCGGAGGTTGTGGTCAAGACCTGATCCGGGGTACCCTGCAGGGTTCGAAGCCGGCCGCGGCAGTTGCGCTTAGATAAACACGAAAGGCAAACTTGTCCGTGCACTATGCGATGTCAGCGTACGTTAAAACAATCCCAGATGGCCGACATTACTCCCGAGTTTTTGAATGTGGCCCCTCTTTCTCTCAAAGTGGCGTTAAAGAGCACGAAATTCGAACATTCGAAGAGGAACAAATTTCACACAGCACTGCACGTAACGCAACACCTTTTTCTATCATAACTTTGTTCCGAGTATTTTGCTCATGATCCATTGTGCAGCGTGCATATATACTTAGGCAGCGCTGTAGCACGAAAGGAATTCAACATGGGCAGCCCAAACGTCCATAAAATAGGGAATTCTGCTCCTTCAGTATATCTAAAAATAAGAAACGATTCGATAAAATTATTAATGTATTTCCTGAGAATAAAAAGGTTATTTTTTGGAAATCAACAAGGTGGTTTGGAAATGAAGGCGCTGCGCAGTCGCACATTTCGCCAACTTCGAGCGTTATCTGCTAACTTTCCACACCAGATAACCTGCACAGAGAGGTTTATTGACTTCCATTCACATAAAACATACATAATGTGCAACATACACTGTATTTACATTCTAAACCAGCAGCAGGTTTCGCCTGCACATCTATGCTACTTGCATCAAACCAGGATACAGTAGAGGGAATTTATTGTCTTCCACACACATAGGTACTTGTATATACACACACACGCACTGTAGTACATACATGGGAGGACAACGAAAGGTGCGATACTAGCAACAATCACATATTAATAGCTATTCCGTGTTCATGAATACCTACAGAACAAAAGCTCAAAAGGAATTACAATAAGAAACTTAATGACAGATGATTAAATCTTATACACCAAAGTAGACCTCATTCACATGCTCAGTAATTACAGTCATAGAAATCAATTGTAGCGCCCGCATTGCCATTTTTTTAGATCGGTGCTTGTACTAGTCCTGTTGTGAAAACTCTTTCGCAATCATGCATGTAGTTGCATCTTCACTACTTTAGTAATTGCACCCGAATATTACTCGTAGGTAGGCGTAGTTACGTTACATTCCAGTCGACAAAATGGTTACCAATTCCTGGACGCGGCGCGGTTTGCACTATGTTTCGGAACTACTCAAAGCATTCCACAGGTCCATTATAAGTATCCGGGACAGAAAATGCTTTCAGCAGCTGATTGTTTTTATGCTTAGTTTGATTGATTGAATGTCCTTTATTGAATGGGAAGGCTCATGGCCATGGATGGGGATAAATGGGAGTAAACAGAATCTTCAATGTTTAGGTCGTCACTCAAATCACATTGCTCTAATCAGGCCACTAAGCGAGCCATACTTGGCAAATATCATCTGTGTGTTAGCATCAGTTTTTAGAAGGGAACGGTAGTTCAGGCGATAGGGTTTGATCTCGGAGCGTCCAGTAGAAAAAGCAGGGCAATCCCAGAGTAGATGAGATATGCCGCCGCGAGTTAGAGTTGTACAGTAGGGGTACGTAATCATTTTCTCTGTATACTGACGCCAGCGGGCCATAATACGTGGCGTGTAAGCCGCATGGGCAACGAGCTTATTCAAAAAGACTTCTTGACTTCGGGTGAGGTGGGTTTTTCTCGTAAAAGGTGGGCCTGGTGTGGCCACCTGCATGCGATGCTGACAGAGGCTACGAAGGCTGGTCCGAGTATAATGCATACGGCCAAGAGAAGAGGTGAGTTGCCCGCCCAAAGTCGAGTAAGGATTAATCAAGGGGGGTGGGGAAGTAAATGTGGACATCCCACCTGCCAAGGCAGCCGCGGCGTGTGCCGCCGCATCGCCCCCTGAATCGTCCGAGTGACCTGGGGTCCAGTGAATAGCGACAGTTCTGGTCGCGAGTTGGTGGTGTTTAAGGAGACGCTGTATGGCCGTAGCTGTTGCATCTTGTGAACCCGGAGTAGCGATTTCCTTGTAAGCTTCATAGGAATCAGTAAGAATACGTATTGAAGCAGTTCCGGTGCAAGGCACTCCTGACAAGGCGCCCCAAATCGCGAGGAGTTCAGCATGAAGAGGGGCAGCTTGAGGTAGGTGGCAGGTGTAAGCGCCTGAAAGGGAAGGGTTGTCAACGCATACCCAGCCCATAGATGCAAATTCGCTTCTAATCCATGTTTCAGTTTGAGCATAATTAAATATATTCTTTCTCTGTCGTCTGTGGCGTGTAACACAGGTTATCTCCGTGACGTTTTTTTTTCTTTCTGTGCATCGTTCGCTTTTCACCTTTGCAAAGGCTTCACAACACCTGAATATATGGCCAAGCTTTGTATCCCGGCCTCGGCGGCTGCGTTTCGATGGAGGCGAAACGAAGTGGCGTCCGTGTGCTGTGCGATCTCAGCGCACGTTAAAGATCCCCAGGTGGTCTAAATTACTCCGTAGCCCTCCACTACGGCCCCCCTTTCTCTCTATCCACTTTCACTCCCACCTTCATCCCTTCCCTTACGGCGCGGTTCAGGTGTCCACAGAGCAAGTGTGACAGATACTGCGCCTTTCCCTTCCTATGCACCAACCAACCAACCAAGCTTTGTTTGGAAATAGGTATCTGTGACGATTCCTCAAAAGAATGAGGCAGGTAAGGATAGCTGCTCCTGGTTCTGCGGGGTTTTGACTGCACAGCACAAGGGCGCCTTACTTTTCGCCTCGCCTCCATCGAAAGGCGACCGCAATGGTTCGTTGGGTTAATGCACGCAGAATTGCTAGTTGAGTCGAGCTTTAAAATGTTTGAGGGAGTCGTACCTACAAACTCTGGTCATTGAAACCATTAGAGGAGGAGGAAAGGAAAGGCGCATGTATCTGTCGCACTTCTCGGTGGACTCTTAAACCGCCCCGCAACGAAAGTCGAATATGAGAGAGAAAAAGAGGCGCCGAAGTGGAGTGCTGCTGAATAATTTGTCACCTGGGAATCTTTAACGTGCAGAGCTCGGAGGAGGAGATGGTGATGCGTGGCGGTTCCTGGCCCTCCGGGACTGGGACGGTAGGTCAACGCCGCTTGCGGCGGGGGCTAGCCAGCCACAGATTTTTTATCTGTTGTAGGCCGTCATTGCACCCGCCACTGCTTCGGTGATGGGCGACGGCTGTTGTTGCGGCGCGCGTCTTTCTCTCCCTGTTCTTTTTCCTTTCTTCTCTATTTTCTCTTCTGTCCGCACGAGGCAACGGAGGTGGCTCAGCTACAGAGCCAGTAGCAGGCCCGCGCATTTTCTTTTCATTCTTCCTACAGCCACAACAGCAACTTTAACGTGCACTGACATTGCACAGCACACGGACGCCTTTACCTTTCGCCTCCATTGAATCGCGGCCGCCGTGGTCAGGATCGAACCCGGGATGCTCAGTTTCAGTATCAGAGTGTCTTAACCCCTGAACCGTTTACACTCTTGCATTTCAACGCCTATTGGTGGTGGCTGCAGTTTTTAAGGAAAAGGCCTTTCTAGGCTCATGGAACGAAATATCCCGTGCGCAAGAGTTGTGCGCCAGATCTGTCAACGACTTATACTCCGTTTCATACATCAAGTGCAACACTGCCAAAGCTACAGCTCTTATTCGCGCTCTCCGCATCCGCGATAAAATATAGTGCCTGCTCTTGACGAGAGGAAATAGTAGTTATTTTGTCTGCAAGCTTATTACATCTTACATTTGCTATAAACTTTATAAAGAGCACCTTTTTTGGGAATGAAAGGATCAGATTTGGTGAATTTGTATGTTTTTTATGCCGTTTCCGTTGGTGTCGCGTTTTCGCTGCCCCGCAACCTTGCCTGCTGTGCCACTAGATGGCGCTGGCTGTGCCCTCCGCGCTGCGCATCTCTTATTGAGAAAATGGTTCTTCGGTGCGCATTTTCTCTATAAGATCCGCACTGCGAAGATATCTAGGCACGCGAAGCAAGTTATTGCAAACGTGTATGCTCAGAATAGAGCCCGTTTCTGCAGGAACCATTCGGCCACAAAACGAGCGCGTAGTGATACGCTTCCTTTCTTTTTTTCTTGCGGACTACTTGAGTAGCTTTCGCTGCGTTGCACCTGATGTATGAAACAGAGTATAGAAGGCGTTGGATTTGTTCGTGAGATTCCGCGAGGTGTGTTCTCCTTGTCTAGCGTATCTGCCATCTGCCATCTGCAATAATGTACTGTCCAAACTCGCTGCTTTCTTTTGCTGTAAACCAATTGTAATTATGTATAACACTGCAACGAACGCCGATAAGAGGCAAACGATGAGAGGCGAATGATAGAAGAGGAGGGGTAGCCTTTCGCCGTTTTCTTCTTAAGAGACGTTTAATAGATTCTCTATTTTTTTTGTCCCAGCCAGAACACTTCGCGTGCGTTTTAGGAAACGACTTCAGCTGGCTAATGCATTGAATTTCAGAAGAAATTTAATGAACTTACTCATGCATTATTGGCTATAAAAATGATGACCAAGAATCTGCCCACTTCGACCTTTTTAGCACCCTACTTCCATGCCAATGGAGCATAAGAGGACAGTTTCCTTTCCAAAGATGCGAGTGAAGGGGGGTGGGGGGGGGGGGGGGCCGGTTTTGCAGCCCTAAGTATATCTCATGTCAATTGATTTAGCGATGCTCAGCTAAGCTAATGAAACTTAGGTGTCGAAAAAGTGACAAATTATTTCTGTACACAAGAGAAATCGACAAACAGCATGCGCGTTACTATTTCCAATGCTTTCTTTTTCGTACAAAACAGATAACCTACCAAAACAGGAATTAGCGTGAAAAATGATATTGCGGTAACTGACAGCGCGACGGAGGATAATAACCGGTAGTTCGTCTTGATTTATTACCCCTGCAGCCATCTGTTACGGTTGGTTTACCACTCCCTCCAACTTACGTACATCTGTCCTTCTCAGAGCATTACCTACCCCTTCGAAAGCCCGATTTCTTTCTTTCGTATTTGACTTCGCCTCCAGCTCGCTGCAATACGATCTGGCTCGGGCCCTAGTGCGGACAGATCGAAGTCCCTTCTGCTCGCACCGCGAGCCGCTACTAACCGCGCACGTCTGCGTACTTTGCGTCATCGTAGCGCCATCTGTTAATGATGTTGTGAACCAGCACTCAGCATCTAGTGGCATCGGAGAGATGGCGAGGGAGGCTGCGGTTTAGTGGGACGAAATACCCATTTCAAACTTTGAGCGGGAATATCGCCGCATAGTGGCAAAGCTCGGAAGCCGTACTCGCTCACTGGCCCATGCCGCTGAGCATTCTGTTTGGGACGCGAATGGATCAAGCTTCGGATAGCTTAAACTGAAATATGGGTGGATGAGTGGGGCACCAGCTGGAGGGTTAAAAAATTAAGTAAAAACATTGGCAGTGGCGTAGCTTGGTTAAGCCTGGTAATTGCGAAAGCTATAGCTATGGCTACGCTTACACCGTGGGCTACGCCTAGGTTCAGCTGGTAGTAGTAAAATTCTTCAGTAAAATCTTCAGCTGGTGGTGTAGCTGGTAGTGGTGCTTGTGGTTATGCTTATGGTTATGCGATGATTCACTCTGGCCACGGCTTATGGTTCAACTATTGTTTATTGCGGGGTGCCACCTGGTTATTCTATGTATAACTAGTAGCGAGGCAAGGAGTGCCGTTGCCACAACGATATACTTGGTTGTGGGTGAGGTTAAGGCAGAATGTGCAACTGCCGCTCCGGCACCGGCTGCAACGGCATTCTTTACGCCAGCAGAAATGAAAGCATCCCTGGAGACTGCGTTGGTTCCACTTGCTGCTAGGCCACCTCCTATAGTATCCAACGTTGCACCCCCGGCAGTAGCTGCGGTAGGAGCGGGAGTTAGGCCGCGGTTGGTAGCTACCGCCTCGCGAGTTCACGGCGCGAGTTGGGGGCCCTGTTTTTGCGGCAGATGGGATGACGTCACTCCGGCTGTAGCGCTCCCTCACGGAGGGAGCGGGAGTTAGGCCGCGGTTGGTAGCTACCGCCTCGCGAGTTGACGGCGCGAGTTGGGGCCCCTGTTTTTGCGGCAGATGGGATGACGTCCCTCCTACTGTAGCGCTCCCTCACGGAGGGAGCGGGAGTTAGGCCGCGTTTGGTAGCTACAGCCTCGCGAGTTGACGGCGCGAGTTGGGGCCCCTGTTTTTGCGGCAGATGGGATGGCGTCACTCCGGCTGTAGCGCTCCCTCACGGAGGGAGCGGGAGT
This sequence comes from Amblyomma maculatum, assembly GCF_055883805.1. Taxonomy (NCBI): domain Eukaryota; kingdom Metazoa; phylum Arthropoda; class Arachnida; order Ixodida; family Ixodidae; genus Amblyomma; species Amblyomma maculatum. The sequence goes on from NC_139351.1 coordinate 94,166,020, forward strand.
TAGGCCGCGTTTGGTAGCTACAGCCTCGCGAGTTGACGGCGCGAGTTGGGGCCCCTGTTTTTGCGCAGCTGTGCTTGGCGGCGCGCCAAAGGTCACGCTAAAGGTCAATGGTAGCTACCGCCTCGCTACGCGAAGGGCTGAAAAGTGAAAGTAGTATTGCTTTCACAATAAAAATCAAAATCAAACGAGAAACGACCACCGTCTGCTGAATCACGGAACAGTTGACAAGGTCGATGACTTCGTTTGTCCTTGTTTTGTAGTGTTTACAAGCACTGGATAGTTCTGAAGCGCCTTCCCGATCGTTATTTCATGTTTACCAGGGTGCCTCATGATAGCACCTCGTCGCTAAAGACTTGTACCAGTAAAAGGGTGGTGGGCGCTGTCACGTCGGCTGTCTCTATTTCTCACTCTTTATCTTCCCTCTTGTGTTCTTCGGGAACAGTTATGGCACGCACAGCCCCGCTGCGGTGGTGCAGTGGTAAGACGCCCGATTACTGTGCCGGAGTATCCGGGTCCGATTCCGACCGCGGCGGCTGCGTTTCGGTGGAGGCGAAACGAAGAGGCGTCCGTGTGCTGTGAGATGTCAGCGCACGTTAAAGGTCTCCAGGGGGTCAAAATTACTCTGTAGCCCTCCACTACGGCTCCTCTTTCTCTCTTTCCACTTTCCCTCCCACCTTCCCTTCCCTTACGGCGTGGTTCAGGTGTCAACAGAAAACAAGTGAAATTATTATTGTTATTACCGCACCTTTCCCTTCCTATAAATCAGTCACTCAATCAGCGGAGGTGACAGCTGCAGAGCCAGTAGCAGGCCCGTGCATTTTCTTCTTCCTACAGCTACAACAACAACGCCACTGGCGTCCATGGCTGGCTCTGTGTGGAAGCACGGTTGTTCCTCTTTCTTATGCCCATCGGTTGTCGTTATAGCTGTTTCCATCGCGCAATGGGGTGGCGTGACGTCACCCACTGATTATTCACGTTCTTCAACCCCTTCCATTCTCTCCGCAGCTCCAACCTTGAAAGGTCAAAGTTTCAAAGGTGACCGAAAGGTCAAAGGTCAAGGTCATGATCTTGTGCGACACCAAGGTGGTCCACAAGGTTGCACTTCAAACGGCCGGGTGTTTTGGGGATAGGACGACACAGCATATTATAACCGCATTTTGTCCTGTGGCTCCTTAAACGGCAATAGCTAGCCCAGGCTAACATTGTGTTGGTTCATATAAAGGAAGCTGGAGGCATAGTATCTGGCACATTTTTCTGAGGGGTGCACCTAAACCGCATAGCAACATTCTCTCGCTGACAATATGTTTCGTTCGTAGGAAAGGAAAGACACAGTATTTGTCACATTTTAAATATCATGTGAAGGTCAAAACGAAGCCCACGCAAATGCCGGCTCTACCTAGTGTAGTCAAGCTTTCACTTAAAACGTCAGTACAAATTCTAACCATTACGATCGGACCACAACTGCGATTGTCTGCAATCAGCTTTAACCTCTGGACCCTAATAAACAACAAATAAATATTGGAAGATTTGTGGCAACGAGACTCTACCACAGAGTTGTGTAGAACGAGTTGTTTTGGTGCTTATAGAATAAACACCCCACGGTAACTAAGCGGTCGCGGAGGTACGTATAGCGTGACCAACGGCCGTTTCTTTGCGGCACGCAAATCTTCCGCGATGAAACGAGGGTGAAAGGTCAACACAGACGCCGAGAAATACTCCCTAATCATCGCCTGGCATGACCTGCCACGATGCTGCAAAACAAACGGCAACAAAATGACAAAACACGTGTGGAAACGCAAAGTACGCACTTTCAACCCTAGCGCCCTCCCTCGCTTGCTTCTGGTGCTATTTCGCGCATCCCGTCGTCACCATTCAAATGATTCCTCGAGGTCCATAAACCACTATTATTTTTTTTTCGCGCCATGCGCCTTCCGCGCGTGCCGCCGCCTGTTTCGCACTATATACCCAACGTGCGTGTTGGCATATACAAGCGGGTAAGGTGGCGACCCCTGGGGTCCGGTTTTGTCGACGTGCGTGTGGCGCGAAGTAAGAACGTATGTTTGCACGGTGTTTTGAATCACACGGCACGTGTAGACGAGCGGGTTATTAAGCGGTGGTTGTCGCACGCGCTGTACTACGCGGCAGTATTTATTCTTCCCTCTGTGCTAATACAAACTCTCTTCGTTGCGGCGTGTGTGCGCTTTTGTTTTCTGTTTGCTTCTCCCAGTTCGTTTCTGGTGGAATGGCGGAAGAAACGCGTGATGTGGGTTACGACTGACGCTGCTGCTTTTGCGTTATCGCTAATGAACTTTGGCCCCTCGGCAGGCATCACGCGTGCGCGTTGCAGGCGAGCGCGTGGCAGTCGGGTTTTGATTCAACAATGCGTGCTTTAGTAACGTCGCCAAACGATGTTCAAACACGCTACAATGCGTGAACATGGATTCATCTTCTCGATGCAAAACTCTATCCATGCTAGCTGGGCCCTTTCAGCAACTTTTTTTTGCCGAACGTTATTAGAGGAAAATATGATATGGCGCCAGCCCGTCGTGTCATTTATTCTTTCGGGCAACACATGATATATACAAGGTGTCCCAGCTAAATGCAACAAAAGGTTTTAAAAATACGGTTAGTCAAAATCAATAGAAACTGCACAAGAACTGTTGAGAGTCGCCTGGTAGTCTGTGCAATTTTTTCTTTTGTTAAAATTCATGAATTAAGAAACGCTAATTAGCAAACATTGGCTTGGGGAACAAAGTGTCAATGTAGAAGATGGTGAGCGTGGGATATGAGGTGCCTAAGCAGAAGCCAGGCTCCTTTGGTCCCAATTTAGCCGTTTAGTTGTTCTTCCTCCGAGACCTCCCCCCCCCCCCGCCCCCTATAGACGTTCCTCATAACCGGTGTCGTCATAAACGTCATAAACCTGAAAACTTCGCCAAGCCTGACCTACATGAGAGCTGCATCCTGTGGAAGCAGTTCCTGTATTCGGTCACATAAGAAAGCACATGTTGTGAGGCCCTCTAAGCAACAAGGCTTAAAGTTGGCCTAGGAGGAGGTGGAAACTTTATTGAGAAGAAATTGAAATATTGTTTCTTCGTGAGAGGACGCTTCTCCTCAACCCACCCAAGGGGTGGTCGTCGCTCGATGGCGCTCGACGACCTCCTTGGCCCAAGCCGTGATGGCATGTTGCCGGCCTGGATCAGAGCTAAGCAATGCGGCTTCCCACTGTTCCGAATTGGTAATCTGCAGGCCCTTCGGCGGTTGCAGGGTTTCACATTTAAACATGATATGCTCTAGATCTGCCCTCTGATCATCGCAGAGGGAACATGAGGGGCTGTATTCTCCTGGATTCCATTGTGCTAATTTATGTGGAATAAAGCCCGTATTTTTCTGAAGTTTTCTGAGTAGTGTTTGTGGTGATTTGTTGAGGATAGAGTGGGGTTCTGGATATTTCAGTCTGTTGTTTTTATACCAATTCGTAATTCTTTTGTGCGTGGGGTCTCTCTCGCGAGGGGTAACGCACCTCCCGGCGGCCTACAACGAATCCTCGAGCATATTGGTGCGCCGCTTCATTTCCCTAGTTGGTTCTCGATCAGCATCATGGAAATTAGCGCAGTGAGCAGCAGACAACACGAGCGCCTATCTGTGCCTATCAAGACAGATCGAATCTTCTTCGGCATTGCTTGCCTCCACCTGCTCTAATTGTATGTGGTGGCCGGAGTCCAAGAACTACCGGCCTGCAACAAAGGCGACTGTCCCACCTTCCGGCTCTAATCCCCGAAGAGCGGGATAGTCACTCTATTGGACAAATAAACGTTCTCTCTCTATCTTTTAGGCTTATGTGCTTCGTTTTCCTTGTGGATCTCTCCGCGTTCAACAGAACGACAGTTGGTAGTAGCACGTATGTTGTATCCTCCTCTTTTGTCTTGTTCTGTGCGCGAATTTGAATTACATCTCTAAGCAACCGTGATGCTTGAAAAAGAAATGAAGTTTTGTAGAAAGGTACCCCGCTTAAGGAGCCTTGCTGGTCCCCAGGTAGTTTTCATTACTTGAACCTAGTAAATTCAGTTTAATACCATCTATTTTAAGTACCACCAGACGAACAGTGACGAGGAAGAGGAAGAAGAGTGGTCGAGGAGGCACATGCTCGAGGCCGAGGGCGCACGTGGAAACAGCCAAGCAACTCTGATTCACGGTCTGACGTGTTCACCCTCAGTCTCACAACATTACCTTTGCTTCTAAGCCACCGTCAGCGTTGGCCTTTTCCGCATCATTTGCGGCAGACTCTACGAAGCGCGTCATGTCGGTGAGTACCATTCATGACGCGTCCGTGATCCAGCCCAGTCCAGGTAGTCTTAGGAATTTAGGCATCACGACAACTGGCAGGGCTTCCTAAATGGCGCCGGAATAGAACAAGAGTGATGCAAAACCCGTTCGCTTGCATCGTTTCAGTTTAAATTATCGAGTTTTCAGAGCTGCAAAATGACAACAAAGTACCGCACTGCATACTGCATCCGGAGTTCTCTACCATGGCGTCTCTCACAGTATCAGCCGTTTTTGGACGTTAAACTTTGTAAATCAAACCAAACCTGACCAGGGCGCAATCTTGCGGAGAATATGCGAAATTATGAGGATTTATGGACCACCTGGACCACAAGAAGCGCACATGAGCAGGGAAAAAAGGCTATGGCCATCATCGTCATCACCATCATTTTAGTATTCAAATAGCCGGTATATTGTTGTCTTTTGAAAACATTTCTAGAAAAGAAGCACAATTTTAGGATATGTTTAACACTCTTGATACGTTGTTCTTTGTATCTTTTACAGGGAAGATCTCAGACCCCGGGTACGTATACCTACGTGACATGGAAGCGCATTAACCTGTTGGTAGAGCCCTTGGCTTTGTTTCGAGGCCAGTAGTAACATGACGGACGTCTACTTCGTCACGGATATGCTGTTCTAAAATCAACTTGTGGAAGAAAAGGTTGGAAAGATGCAAGCATATTGCATATCACTGTGTTAACAGAAGGTTTGTGTTGGGTTATTACAGCGCTCTTAGGAGTCTTGCAACAGCAGAAATTTGTAAAAGAAAGGCCAATTTTGGCATATACTTAGAGCATTTGTTTCAAGGCTTTAAGGCGATTGGAAAGCGTCCAAGCTGGGGCTTACTGCAGAATATTCTTGAAGGTCATGAAGGCGATAAAACTGAAGTTAATGTTGAGCAAATCTATTATTAATGAAACAAAAGTCGTCGTTGATTCGTTTTTTTTTTACTGTCTGCTGCCATGATGCTTATGTTGTAACCAATATTCCTAAGATGCAGTTGACGGCTATGCTCTTTGGGGTAGTAAAGAATATCAGCAAGAATCTCTAACGCGCTTCTTCGTCGCAATATTGAGCTAAACGGGTCCACCGCATAAATTAGTGCTTGTGACCTATAAGAATATGTTACATTTGCACTGGATAACATTCAGGTGGAACTGTGACCGTCCGTGTGGCCGGCAGGATTTTTGAAGTTGACCTGGAACTGCTCAAGAAGCATAGCTGCTACTTCGCGAAATGCTTCCACAAGCTTCCACAAGAAGCGTTGAAGATACCGGTGAGAATCAATACTTTCATCATCAGTCAGGAGTTGTGCTGAGCTGTCTTAGACACAATGAAGGCATTTCACGCTGGTACAGCCGTTTTTCTTGCATAACAGCAAGAAATGACCTCACCTTATGCTTGGCTGTGTATGCCCTCTTATATTTTCTCTGCTTTCTAAGCATTTAAACGCGCACCTGTGATCAAATATTCGGGGCCACATTGATTCTTTTGCGGCCGAATAGTGAACTGTATGGCTACCACATCTTTAACACTAAGGTATTGTAAAATCGAGAGCTATATATATGCTTAAGGACCGCCATAGGAACCCCACAGCCATGTTGAACATTAAACCATTTAATCCAGACTTCACCATGACAGCACATGAGACCGAGTGGCAAGATATTTTTGTACAATACATAGGATTTTTTAATATTTTTAATATAATAAAAATAATGCAATAATACAATAGAATAATACTATATAATAATACAATAATACAACAAAATAATACAAATTTTTAATATGTATTTGAGAACCTCTGCAACGTTTAAGTGTCCGAATTCACTTATTCCCATCTAGAGGTGGCTTCCATACAGTTATTCTTAAACTAATTAAGCCCTCGCAGTTCGTAATTCTGGTTCTTCCTACATGAACGACGTCGGTCACCATTCCACTCTTGCGTCTGGTTAATCTAGTGCATTCAGCACTCCTTTGCAAGCATGATAGCTTCCGCTCAGCAGATGGTTGCTCTGGTCCCATAGTTGGAGCTGCAAGACGTGAAACCCGAAGTGTTCGAGGCTCTCGTGCTCTTCATGGAGACTGGCTTCCTGGATGCCGATCCGTACATGGCGTTGGACATCTACGAAGCTTCCATGCTGCTCGGAGTCCACCGAGCCATCAAAGAAATCAAGCGGGTAAGCAGTTCAGATACTTCAAGGGCAGTCTCTATTATTAAGGTCAGGAAAATATCAAACGGAACTCCTTATCGCGATGTTGTCACCGAATGTCCCCGAGTGACTGAGTACCACTCTTTCTTCATAGGGCGTTTGCTGTATGGATATGAATAGTTGGAAGCAATTACTAGAGATGATCGTTCAGTGACGGACTCTTTGTACAGTGTGTGTTCCTATGTGTGTGACTATGGTTCCGGTGAATCATTCCGTGTTCGAGTGGCGGTTCTGAGTATTCTAATTAGATAACATATATATTATTCGCTGTAAGCTCTGTGTTTGTCGACCCCATTTTAGTCTCTAACTGCCATCCCTCCCAAACTGAGACGCCTAGATGAATACCCTACCCCTGTCTACACAGTGCCTACCAGGCGTCAACCAAACTAAGCATATATGCTGACCACGGACGTTCAAGCGATGGACATGTTGAATATTTTATATGATTCGTTTAAACAAGCGAATCCTATTCGCCTCTGTACTCCCTCTGCACTTGCTGTCGGCAGATAACTCTGATCGGGTCCAAGATGGAACGCCTGCTAGTCTGGTACCGCACGGCCAACAAGGGCAACAATGCTCGCGACCGGCAGGCGGCGCTGCGGCTAGTCGCATCACGATTCGATGAGGTGGTGGCCGACGAACGCTTCCTGCGCCTCTCCGTCGCCGAGGTGGTGCCCCTGTTCAGCTGCTCACGCCTCGGGACCTCAGGGTGAGAGCTATATTCCCGTCACGAAAGCAGCGTGGTATGCAAGCACGGTTGTCGTCAAATACAAGGATACCGGCAGTGCATCAATGAAGTGTTCAATCAATCAATGAATAAATCAGTCTTTTTGGCATTAAATATATTTTGTTGGCTACAAAGGCAAAACCCCAAAGCATGCAAGGGTTGTGAAATTTTCAGGTCGATCGACAATAATTATTGCATTCGTGCCACAGCATTTACTTAGACTACGTAAAAACATTAGCAGATCAAATATGTCCAATATTACGGGCCGTTTGTAACCTCAGCGAAGTTACGCAGTTTTCCTATAGTTGTCAAGCATCATATCATTAACTGGAAAATGCACACTCAAACATTTTCTTAGAACACCCAGAAATGGGACTTTCTGATGCACTATATAGGGCACCGGTAAAGGATAAATTAAACAGGCGGATCCATGCGGGGAAACTTCGCGCATCAAAAGGTACAAAGGAAAACGAAACAGAAAATAAAACTGCGCACTTACATTTGTTTTTTAACTTTACATGCATAGATACTGCTGCAGGCTGCACCTAACTTTGAAATTTGTCGGAAAACTGCAATCAGCTTTCGTTCATCCTCTTTTTCAGAGATAATAGCACAAGAAATACAGTGAGAAATTGAGAATACCCCTTCTACGTGTTACCTCTCATTCCTCCCCCGATCGTATCCTCCTCTTCCCACACTCCTGCTGCAGGGAGGTGCCGGTGTTCCTGGCTGCACTGCGCTGGCTGAACCACGACTACTGTAAGCGGCAGCAGTACCTGGTGCAGCTGCTGAAGTGCGTGCGCTTCTCCCTAATGACCCGCGAGGAGATCGTGCACTGCTTCCACCCGCCGCTGCTCACCAACATCACGCGCTTCCCCTCCGTCGCCTTCATGGTACTCTCAGCATTCGGGTACGGCCACTCTTCCCTCGATCACTCCGCTTTCGCTGAACTTATCTACAGGCATTGTACGCATGTACATCGAGATTTGTAACTGCTCAGTTTATAAATGAGGCTAGCAGATAAACACAATTTCGGTGGAAAGGTTCTCAGGTGCTACTGACAGCTGAGTGTCCAGTCAATAAATGGCCCTGGAAATTCTGTTCTTAATTCCCGGGTTTTGTGTAGGAGCATCATTGATGATGAGATTGAAAAATATCCTACATCAGCTAGAGCGCTGAATGATAACGAAGCCCTCTAGACACACATATAACGGTGTAGGTATACTTCATCATCCCGCCACCTTCCTTGACACTCTTACAACAGCGTGCTCAACTAACTGCTTACCGTCAGCAATGCATCTTTGGATATTCCTATATAGGTCAGGTGACAGATGATGGTTCAGCGACAATTTGCAGAGCTTTGAACCTGTGAGAGTTCAGTGCGTTTTATGCCTCTTAGATTCTTAGTGGTAGTTACAGTTGTTCTTCCCAGCGATTAACAACGTCGCCGTGAACGGTTTGATGCTATGTTTAAAGTCATCTGATGAAGGCGCCTTTACAACGCTTCGATTTCCAGTACGCTGGAATGTTGGCTGCATTTATGAGCGATGGAGTGAGATTGCCAGGCATATCGCAGCATTCGAAATTTTTATATCGTTGGAGACATCCTGATTCACAAGAGCGCTTGAGGGTGCTACGGAACAATGAAGCATATTAGAGCAAGTATACTGTTTTAAGGACTCAATGCTTTGGTCATTTGCATAATTATACGCCTGCTTTAGAACGACACATATTTAGTGCATTGTCAGTGAAGTCCCTGCGTTAACTTTTGCCGAGCCCAGCTCGCGAGCTCTGTGCTCGTCTTCTCATATGTGTGCACTGATGCTTGCTATTGCCACAGTACCATGTTACAAGTAGGATTCGCTGATGGTTACGAAGAAGCTTGCCCAAAGACAGTGTAGTGATAAAAGGGGGTCGGTCAAGCTGGGAATAGTCACTGGGTTCGCGAGAAATCGTATTGGTGCGCTTAGTGTCAACGTCGGTGGCACTAGCACCGCCGATAACACAAGCGCAACCACATTTATGGGTACGCTGCAGGTGTCTCGGGTATCAAAACTTTACATGCGTACATCATGAGGGGGTTATTAGGACAGTTACGATATACGTGCTCGTGAGTGTAATAAACATGCATGTCTTTTACTCAGTGTCGTGGCTCTGCTTTCTCTAGCTCGTCTCGGTTCCCACATCATTGCTGCATGCAGTCCTCCACTGGGCTCAATTTTTGGAGGATTCGGAAAATTAATTTGGATAGCCATCTCAAAAACTTCAAGCATACTTACTTATAGCTATTAAAATTACCTTGAATGTATTAATAATAAATGCGCCGTCACAAGAAACAGCTCTAATGCGAGTACAGGTTTCTCTTCTTAATTTCGGATTGTTCAGTGAATCAGTGTACTCAATTGATAGGTGGTTCATGAAAAATAATTTTAGTGAAAATAAGGTCATTGACGAAATCCACCGCTATTGTGCTGGAATATAAAGCGATTAACAAATTGGCCATCCTCGGCGCAAATTATTTACCATCGCACAAGAGTCGTAGACACGCAACGTCGTATATTTGTGAGAAAATGTCTAGAAGTGTGCGTTCGAGTGAATTAGGACAGATTCAGAAAGCAACCAGTTGAAGAGAGAATGTGATGTTTTGAATTAATCCGGTATCGTCATTTTCGCATACTGTACGAAACTCACTATGAAATCTCGCATTTTACGCCGTTCGCGAAAATGCTTACCTGCGGCATCACTAACTTCTCTGCTGCCCTATGCGGTCTGCAGGGTAGTCTCCCTGCAGGAGGAAGGCAGGGAGCACCTGCTGTCTAGGTTCGCTAGTCAGCCGAGGACTTTCCTCTGTCCCAAGCAGGATCCTCGCGAGCCAACTCCTCTGTGGGTAGGTACTGGCCAAGCTCAACGAATAAGACTAGTTACCACGTTTTAAGAGCCTCCTATGCCCTTCCGTTAGATTTGGCGTTCCTTACATTTCAGTGCACGCAAGTTTCCGTGGAACATGTTTTTATTCTATTGGCACTACGATAATTTGCTCCGGTAACAATGGGCGCACATGCTGATACGGGATACTTTTGGTCCAGAGAAAATGGAAGAAGTCAGGCCAAACTTGACGCATGGATGACCAAACAAAATTACGAGGGACTTTAGCGACTAAAGTAGTGAAAGGCGAAAGCCTGAGTGCCACATTCTGCTACGCAACTGGCACTAATAGATAATTAAATAGTCATCAGTTAATCATTTATAAGTAGACATTAATTAAAATAGTTAAATGATGAACTACCTAATTAGTCATCAAGAAGAAATTAATGAATTAATTGATCATTAATGTGTAATTCGTCAATAATTGGCATTTGGCCATATAAGACACGCATTCGCGCATACTTTGGTGGTGCTCTGTGATTGGTCCACTCTATGACGTCATCCCGCCTCGGCCAATCAGAGCCGCCGCAAAAGCGGGCCATACTTTGTCCACGACAGCATGAGCCATTACAGGCTTTCGCCTTAAAAGAAATCCGGTTGTCCACGACAGCATGAGCCATCACAGGCTTTCGCCTTAAAAGAAATCCGGTTACGTAGACAGATATGCGCTTTCACACGGAAGTCGTACAGAAAAAAGGCAACAATCATCTTTTCGATTTCTCTATATATGGCTTAATGGGCATTGAACGACTTCATGTAGTAAAGTAAACGAAGGTCATTGATAACGCGATACAAACTGAAACGATGCTTACGTCAGCTGCATAAGCACATCACAACTTCATCAGAATTGTATTTTTGTTCATTACGCAAAGGCTGGGACCTTCTCTCCTGCCACATTGTGTTAGCATTTAGGACGCATGTTGCGTATTTGGAGTGCTTTGTAGGAACAATAGAAAACCTTATCGTCTCAATATTTTATGCATGTTGTAGAAAGTTGAATCACCAAGATCAAGTGCTCCATGTTTGACTAGGCGGGTCAATGATTTCTTTGCTTGAAGGTTCTAGAGTGTCGATCGGTAGAAGTATAATCACTTGGACGACAATAACAATGAGGTAAACATCAAAATAATACAGTGGAAAGAAGAAGGTAATTTTGGTCTTATAAGGCGTGCAATAAAGTATGGAGGACTCTGGATCAGTGAATGACTAGAGGAAGTCTGCATTTATTTTTTCGCTGGGCTCTAATAACTTGTTGGAATAAAGCGAACGTAATCGGGTGGCTTAACACTCTTGTCGTGTTACCGTCATGGCAGCCTGCACAGTTTATGGCCTTGGTAATAAAATCCGCAAATCCAACTGGTCTGAGGCAGTAATTATAGAAAGGGGCTCTGTACATTGACAAAAGAAATTCATCAAAGCACATTTGTTGACAATCAGTTGCAAAAAGGAGTGAAGATTGGCGCCATCAACTGCATGGAATAAAACAACGTCCTATATACATTTCTAACTATTTTCTGTTGAATGTTTTTTATTCTTCTAGTACGGCGACGCTTATAGCCGTAGTTCTTTTGCGACGTTAAACCTTTCAAACCTATTTCCTTAGGCAAAACAGATGTTCGTACACTCCCAGTTCGGCTGTGCTCATTGAAAACAATTACAACTTGTCACTTGATTTCCGCGTTACACAGCGTTATCAGAATAATCGTCCAGCATATGACAAGTGACCTTGTCGTGCATGCCGCAGCCGCTTCCCGCACCTCCCGAAGGCAGCATTGCCCAGAAACGCCACCGGGCGGCCACCGTCTTGCAGTCCGCCTGGAGGGCCAAGATGGCACGCCTAGAGCTTGCCAGCAGGCGCGCCCAGAGAGAACGATCGGACACACCGGCCGGTGAGCCACCTATATGAAAATAAAAATCTAGAATGCACCGACAAATACCCCGCAATGGAGTATTTTCCATCCATTGCGTCAGTTCTCGGCGCTTGTCCCCCTCCAAAGGGAGGCACACCAGACTTTGTTGATGTCTCTCTAGGCTGAGCAGTTCCATTCTTTCTTCTGAGGACTGAACTTCGGGAGCCAACATTATATCATTTTTCACCTACTGGCATGAGAAGGGAAAATATCTTTTGTGCCTCAGTTGCTGGGAGGTTCCCTTCTGTGAATGAATTTGTTTGGAAGTCTTCCTTTGAGCAGTTTCTTGCTACATTCTTGAGTTGTTAATGAGTATAGACGTGAAAAGCTTGAGGTGTGAGCATGTGTAACTTCCTTTGGTTGACAACCATCGACATCGTCACGGGCAGCTCTTGAGTGGATGGAACGAGGCTCTTTACTGGCGCGCCAACATGCAGTCTTGTTTAGCTTGGTATTACCTTAGGGTGCCGCATAAACGTGTTGAGGCGCTGGAAACTATATAACGCTACGACTGCTGAAGATAAACCATGCTGATTTATAATTAAGCTGAAAAAAAACATTATTTCAATTTGTGCAAGAACAATCATCATAACTGCGCTGATTTGAGGATACTGAATGCTGCATCAGGGTGATAGTAGTCATTTCAATGCGAAAATCTCATTCCATGGTATCATAACTGCGATAATTTTGAAGATACGGAATAATTCATCAGGGTGGTAGCAGCCGTCTGAAGGCGAATGGCTCCTTCCACCGTATACGATCAAATGAGACATTCACAGTGAGATGGCTGCGACCATCCATATGCATTATTCCATATCCTCAAAATCAGCGTAGTTAGGATGACTGCTCTTGCACACATTGATATAATGTGTTTTTTTTTTTACTTGTTATTGAAGATGGTTGTTGTTAAGTAATTTGTTTTAATAATCTGAACAACATCGTCTATATCATCACCAGGCATTCTGATGTATAAATTGTGTGCAAACGATGCAGAAATGCCACCTAGTGCATGCAAAGCTGAAATCAGCTCTCGAGCAAGGTAGAGCAGGGGAGAGCAGCTTCAACTTCTGTTTAGTCGATGAAGCTGAATATACAGTGCCGCTGAATACGCATGCAGGATAGATCATTCACCACTGCTTTCTCTGTGCGTAGTTTCGGATGCTGTAGACAAGGAGACGACAACCGCGACAATTCATACAGAGCCACCGTCGGCTGAAGTGAGTCCTCTGAAGGGTTCCAGTGAACTTCACGGCTCCCGGCCTTCACAACTGGCCAAGTCAACCGGTAAGCTCTTCAGCCGAAGATCGTCGCTCGTACGACATTGAGAGCACGCGATAAACATGAACCCTCGGAGGATGGAAGATATTGCATCACTTATGCAAAACTCGTAGGCGCCATTATGCCTCGTGCAAACTGGACGCTCGCATTCAGCCCCAAGAAGAAAAACATAGCTGGGGCTCAATCTTTATTTATCATTTTGCAGAAAACAAAGGCACAGAAAGGTGACAAAAAGCCGTTCTGTGGCAAGCTTGACTGGGTCCCCACCCCCTTAAATCTCCTCCGTTTAAAATGACAAACACGTACGAAAGCACTGTTTGCTATGGTTTAGCATAATTTGTCATGGGGGGGAGGGGTGGTTGGCATGGTTTTGCTTGGCGGTTTAGCATTGAAAGACTGGTACAGGGTTGGGCAAAGTGTTAAACGTCTTTGGCTGGCTTCGCGTTTAGGGAAAAGACAAGAGGAGCATTTGTCTCACTTCCGGTACACTTACAGTTAACGGAATACAATCGCAGGTACGTATATGTGTCGTTGGTTAGAATTCCTAACGCAAACCAGCCTCCAACTTGACTCGCAGATGGATGCTAAACGGGAAACTAAATGGTGCGACAGCATCTTGAACGCTGCAAAAGAACCGCTCCGTCACAATTTCGAAACAAAATGACGTGCATATTTTTGCTATCGCTTCCTACTCACGCCACCTATGAGGCAAGTAAGGCTTCCGCCTTAAAATACTTGACTCCTAACAAACATGCCTAGCGGATCTTTACAACCAGGACAAACAAAAGAGACGGACAATACATAGAGCACTATACAAGGAATGATAGCGTGGAATAGGAACTAGAACAAAGGAAAATAAGCATTGATCACACAACAAAAAAGTTACATATGTCAAATATGTAATTATCGAAGATATATTTGATAGGTAGCGAGAGTTTCTGACGTGTTTCGAGTTCATTATAGCAAGAAAATGTCGGATAACATTCAGTGAGCAGCGAACGGGTGGGCATATAGAGGATGTTCCGCATTTATCAGTCCGAGTTGTGCAACATTCTCCTGCTAAAACTACTCACTATATGGACTCTAACGCCGGCCACAATACATTTTTGAGGCTCTACGTTTTTCTATTTAGTAATTTAACGTGCGAACTTGCCTGCACTGACGTTAAATTACTTGTAGAAAAACTTGACCATCACAACTTTTATTGTGGCTGGCATTTGAGCCCGAATAGTGCATTAGTTTTCACTTGATAATTTTTGACAACACTGACAGATAAATACCGCACATCCTGTATAACAGAATGCACACTGAATGAAGCGTAAAGGCATGGCCTAATGTGCATAATTTGATATAACGCCATACTGGCTGAAAGATGAGATCTCATAACGTTTATGAGCACTCAGCCTTTTGACCATACGAAAGAAAATGTTAGAAACATGCGGCCAACGTCACCTATATCTCTCTTAACGTGATGATTTACTCCTTGAAAAAAAATATGAAAGGGTTCGTCAGGTGCAACCAGGACTTCCTAATAGTGGTTAGACCGCTGTTATATGCCGCAAGCCTTTTTTTCTTCATCCGTAGCGTGAAAACTCCGTGAAATATGTTCTTCAGTCGGGACTATCTACACAAGGCAGAGTATTATTCCTTCGCCCAGAGAGCGTGGCCTCCGACTCATCGACGACGACGATGCCCAGTCCTGTCAAGGAGCCCTTCACGCCGATCATGAAGGTTGTCATCAAAGACGGTAAGTTGTAGCCCCCTTCTCCAGATGAATCTCACGTTGCTTGTCGTTGTCACAGCGGTCATATCTTCGCTCCCCGAAGAGCCTCCTCTCGCAAATTAAGGCGAAAGCCTTTAATGGCTCATACTGTAGTGGACAAAATGTGCCCCGCTTTTGCGGCACCTCTTATTGGCCGAGACGGGATGACATCACAGAGGTCTCGACCAATCACAGAGCACCACCACAGTATGCACGAATGCGTGCCTTATATGGCCATATGGCAATCAATGATCAGTTACTAATTGACGAATAATTAATTATTTGACCAATTATTTAATACCTAAATAATTACCTGGTTATTGGTGATAGAGTTGAGTAGCAGAATGCGGCGCTAAGGCTTTCGCCTTTCACTACTTTAGTCGCTAAAGTCCCTCTTAATTTATTCTATTACGACCACGGTGCTAGTTATAACGAAATACTATACATAAACTGCAGTAACTTTAAATGCTCGTTATAAATTCTGCTTTGAAGAGTGGAAACAAAACCGCGTTTAAAATGTGATGTAGGGCAAAGTTAAGCGGTGCATATTTGTTTTGTCTACCTGTGTGCAGAGCCCAGCGTCAAGGAGGGTGATAAGGCGGACGATCATGTGCGCTCGCAGGCCAATCTGCTCAAGTTGTCGCCACCGCCAAAGAAAGAGGACAAAAGTGAGCTCAAACTGAAAAGTTACCAAAAGGCGCTCATAGCTGACTCGTCGCACAACACTGTTTACAACAACACTTTAAAAGTGTTGGGTGGAGCATGCTGTCACATAAAAATGCAGTCTTTTATTAATGCGAAAGCATTACTTCGCTATGTTCACAGATTTCTTTCCGCAGAACATGTCCGCAGAACGTGTCCGCAAAATCGGGTCCGCAGCAGTTGTAATTAGAAGTGTTTTAGGGTAATGAGTGGTGTCAATCGATAGAGGGTGACGTAATGTTGTGTCAGAAATAATAATTAGGTCAATAAGTTAATTAGGTAATTATTTAGAATAACTGTTTCGCAGGAACGGAAAGGCGCAGTATATGTCGCACTTGGTTTGTGGACACCTGAACTGATTGCGCGGCAACTGTCTCACTTGTTTTCTGTGGACACCTCAACCGCGCTGTATGGGAAGGGAGGAAGGTGGGAGTGAAAAGAGAGAAAGAGGAGCAGTAGTGGAGGGCTACGGAGCAATTTCGACCACCTGGGGATCTTTAACGTGCGCTGACATCGCACAGCACACGGTCGTCTCTTCGTTTCGCCTCCATCGAAACGCAGCCGCCGCGGTCGGGTTCGAACCAGGGTACTCCAGCACAGTGGTCGGGCGTCTTACCACTGCACCACCCCGGCGGGGCAAATAACTGGTTCACAGGAAAGGAAAGGCGCAGTATCTGTCACACTTGATTTGCGGACACCTGAACCGCGCCGTAAGTGAAGGGAGAAATGTGGAAGTGAAAGCGGAAAGAGAATTGGGTGTCGTAGTAGATGTGACGTCAAGAATGTGACGTTAGGCAACCGGAACTAGAGCCGAAAAAAGGGCATAGGAAGGCATTGGCGCGCAATTTGAAAGTACCAAAGACTAAAATGGGTAACAAGAAGTGAATTACGCAACTAGAAGCAACCAGAAGCAACCAACAGCAGCATCCGTGCTTTCGCATTACTCCAATGCAGATTCTGCAGTGTTCTTCATTTTTTGTCCTTCATTCCTGGCCTAATCCCATTTGCTTATTCGTCGAAGTTGCACTAATGTCTTTCAATTTAAGGTACGATCTGTAGTATTAACAAGTTTTATCTCTTTTTTTATTTTGGCGTGGATAGCAGGAGTGAGAGAGCGAGGGATGTGTCCTGTACATTCGCGTACCCACTATGCAATCTAGACAAGCTCTCGAACACTTGATGAGGGCTAGGTTATGCCCCCAGTGTGTTGATGCAAATAAGGTAGAAACCATCCTTACTATCTGCCAATTAATTTCGTTACCTTACTTTGTGTGCGCCGTTTAGTGAGGGCCTCAGAGAAGGCAGCTGCTGTGGCCCTAAGACAAAGCTCGGGCACTTTCACCGTGGACTGGGACCAGGCCACAGCGACGAGCCAGGCGCTTATCCACTCGACACCTGCTGCTTCCCAGCCCCCAAAAGCGCCACTTCAGCAACAAGATGAGCAGCTGCAACCGTCATTCCAGCAGCAAACGGAATCCCAGGGCCAGCTTGGCGCGTCGACAGCGTCCGTATGCACGATGCAGATCGGGGGAGAAGGACAGAAGGAGGTGCCTAACACTCCCTCGATGCCCAGGACGAATCGCAACTTCGCGTTCAAATTCTCGGACAAAGGTTTGTGCGCGGAAACATTGTGTATGGGAGAGCACATTGCCTTCCTATCAGGCCCATTTGGCTACATTGTCTTTTTTACAACATTGAAAAACGGTGTTTGTCAGGCAGTGATAAGCGAGTATAGATGTTATTGCGAGGTAAATGCTAAGTGCTTCGGCCCCAGTTATTTACACTCTGTGCATTAGTATTCCGCGAATGGTTTACCACCCACCGGCTTCCTGGTGGCTGTACTTCGATACAAGTTTAACTTGTGAGCAAAATGGAAATCTAGAAAATCATTCCAATTGTCATATTTTGTTTCCATTTCGGATATGCCATGCTGCTGGCATGTGACATAACGAAGAAGTCGGGTTCTGTTAGTGAACCAAGACGACCTGCTTCCAAATCTGCTTGATCGTCAATCCCTGCAGGTCTGGCCAGGAAGCGTATTTGGGTTTGCTCGGTACGGTGGCTCCGCAAGGGACAAAATGACAGAAGAGACGAAGAAAGCGGGCTGTTCCGACTAGCATCTACCGCCCCCAGGAGCCGAGCAGCCTAGCGATTAGCGGCGCATGCTTTTTCAATGGGCGTCATGTTAGACGCGGCACTAGCTTGAGAGAGCCTATTACTACTACTACTACTACTACTACTACTACTACTACTACTACTGCTACTACTACTACTACTACTACTACTACTAAATAATAATAATAATAATACACAAAGTAATATTTCTCTGCTAATGATTATTATTATTATTAGTAGTAGTAGTAGTAGTAGTAGTAGCAGTAGTCGACGGCCGAATTAACTGGCTAAATATTATCTTCACAGTTTTAATTATTAGTAATAATAATAATTGGTTCACAGGAAGGGAAAGGCGCAGTATCTGTGACACGTGTCTGTGGACACCTGAAATACTCCGAAGCCCTCCACTACGGCTCCTCTTTCTCTCTTTCCACGTTAACTCCCACCTTCATCCCTTCTCTTGCGGCGCGGTTCAGGTGTCCACAGACACAAGTGTGACACATACATCGCCTTTCCTTTCCTGTGAATCAATTACTATTATTATTAATAAATAAAACTGTGAAGATAATATTTAGCCAGTTAATTCGCCCGTTACATAGAGACAATTCACTAACTTGGAACTGAATTCTCTGTAGGTAACGGCCGAAATAACTGGCTAAATATTATCTTCACAGTTGTAATTATTAATGATAATGATATTAATTGGTTCAGAGGAAGGGAAAGGCACAGCATCTGTCACACTCGTGTCTGTGGACACCAAGAGATGGTGTCCACAGACACAAGGAAGGAAGAGAGAAAGAGGAGCCGTAGCGGAGGGCTACGGAGTAGTTCATGTGTCCACAGACACAAGTGTGACAGATGCTGCGCCTTTCCCTTCTTCTGAAACATTATTATTATTAATTAAAACTGTGAAGATAATATTGAGGCAGTTAATTCGGCCGTTAACTAGACAATTCAGTGCTAACCTCGTGAAACGAGTCTTCTTCTATACTACTACTACTACTAATGCTAATATTATAATTAGCAGAAAAATATTACTGTGTATTATTATTATTATTATTATTATTATTATTATTATTATTATTATTATTATTATTATTATTATTATTATTATTATATTTAGTGGTAGTAGTAGCTGTAGTAGTAGTAGTAGTAGTAGTAGTAGTAGTAGTAGTAGTAGTAGTAGTAGTAGTAGTAGCAGTATTATAGCATCTCTCAAGCTAGTGCCGCGTCCAACGTGACGCCCACTGAAAAAGCATGCGCCGCTAATCGCTAGGCTGCTCGGCTCCTGGGGGCGGTAGATGCTAGTTGGAACAGCCCGTTTTCTTCGTCTCTTTTGTCGCTTTGTCCCTTGCGGAGCCACCGTACCGAGCAAACCCAAATGCGCGCTCGGCTCCTGGGGGCGGTAGATGCTAGTCGGAACAGCACGCTTTCTTCGGCTCTTCTGTCGTTTTGTCCCTTGCGGAGCCACCGTACCGAGCAAACCCAAATACGCGGCCAGGAAATAAAATATTATTAATGGGAAAGATATGGATTTGTAGACTACCTAATTATTTTTACCTATTGGACTAAATGATGGGAGAGCAGAAGCTTACGAAGACGCTGAAGACAGAGTAATGCTCTTCCTAGAAATGGTTGACAGGACCCAAAAGTAGGAGCGGTGATTACCGCCGTCAAGGACGTGTGCGGGAATGTTTTTGCAAGGCAGCGACAGCTTAGGCAAGTGCAGGCGCTCTTCTGGGCCCGGGAAATAGTTTTACAGCGTAGTGAAGCTGCTCTTGTACGCTTTGGCTACCATCTAAACCACGTTTAGTTGTGGTAGTTTATCGCGCTGAACATTTGTCTTATTCTTGCAGATAGCGTGACAGCGCCTTTCCCATGCGACTTCGACAAAGAATTCGACATGAAGAGTACGTTTGAGCGTTTTTACATTCTGGAAAACTTTCATCGAGCCTGAAAGCTTCTGGGCGCAAAAAAAAAAAAAAAAAAAAAAAAAAAAAAGATATAGCCCATAATTTGAAATTTGTTCAAAATATTTTCTCACGAAGCAATTATGCAGCTTGGAAAGTCAGTTACACTGGAGTTACATATTTATTACGCATTTATTTATGGCTATAGTGCATAACGTCGGTACCTTTCGCTTTACTTGGGAAAGGAAGTTGTATACAGATTCCTCACCTGGCGGTGGTTGTAGGCTTCCAGGAAACGGCCTCGTTCGCGGGCGAGTTCCCTTCCCGAACACGCTCCCCATCCACGAGGACAGCCTTTTCCAGGGTTCCGGAAAGAAACGTCAGCAGCCCCACCAGCTACCAGACGGTGCAGACGAGAAGCGGTATGTGCGTTTGCAATAGTGATGCAGAAATATCGACATTACTGGTCGATACTATCGATATCGAATATCGATATTCAATATCGATAGTACTATTGATAGTATGTACTATCGATACTATCGATATTTGGGTCACTGTACAATACAAATACGAATAATTTTTATTTAGCATCAACACTGATTACACAGTATTCGTGATGCCGCAGGGTGCTAGCAAAAGGCCTGCGATGACATGACAAAGGCTAGCACCCCGCTTAGAGTGCAATACAGCAGCGGACAAAACGCAACAAAACAAGAAAAAGCTATTATAAACATAACGACGGCTTTATATATTACAAGGTACATTTAGATGATAGGACTAATATTGGGTGGTACAGAACTGCACGTGTTAACAATATTTTGATTTGAGGACATATACTGTTGTATAGATTAGCTGGACTTGTTAACAGAGGAATTAAGAGCTTGTGGTAGAGCATGTACATCAACATTTGGCGGCCATAGTTGGTACGGGTATGGGGAATCTTCCAAACCTGACTGCTTCGTATGCCATACGTCTTTTCAACTGGAGTCAGCGTCGCAAGTATTTCAAGGAAAGGGTCACTATTTATGCGATAAGTATGATAACGTTTTAAGAGAATTGCGTAGAACAGGCTCGGTAATGGTTTTAATCGAAGGTCATGAAATATAGGTTCAATGTTTACCAACGAACTATCGATGGTAAAAAAACTATCGATAGTTCTATCGATATAGCTGTCGGCACTAATATCAGTAGTAATTCTAGTAGTCCTATCGATAGTATAATATCGACCGCACGAGCTCATTGCGGCATAAACTTGACTCACTGAGTGCGTGGTATGGTGGCAGCGGTAACTGTGACAGGGTTCCCCATTATCGCAGTCTACGCGTCGGTGAGACCATTAGACTAACAGCCGTGTTAAAAAAAATTACAAGGGTATACAACGCTGCTGAATCAAATATTAAGCGAGAGCATTAGCTGCGGGTGACCGACAGTTCTTCTCTTTTTCTTCTTCCTCAGCCCACATATAACGC